>NC_141542.1:14695000-14845000 GCF_021556685.1 Rattus norvegicus
AGACATAACTACAGATTCAGAGGAAATTCAAAAAATCATCAGATCTTACTATAAAAGCTTATATTCAACAAAACTTGAAAATCTGCAGGATATGGACAATTTCCTAGACAGATACCAGGTACCGAAGTTAAATCAGGAACAGATAAACCAGTTAAACAACCCCATAACTCCTAAGGAAATAGAAGCAGTCATTAAAGGTCTCCCAACCAAAAAGAGCCCAGATCCAGACGAGTTTAGTGCAGAATTCTATCAGACCTTCATAGAAGACCTCGTACCAATATTATCCAAACTATTCCACAAAATTGAAACAGATGGAGCACTACCAAATTCCTTCTATGAAGCCACAATTACTCTTATACTTAAACCACACAAAGACCCAACAAAGAAAGAGAACTTCAGACCAATTTCCCTTATGAATATCGACGTAAAATTACTCAATAAAATTCTGGCAAACCGAATCCAAGAGCACATCAAAACAATCACCCATCATGATCAAGTCGGCTTCATCCCAGGCATGCAGGGATGGTTTAATATACAGAAAAGTGATTTATTTCAGTTAATTTTATACCCAGCCACTATGCTGAAGTTGTCTATCAGCTTCAGTAGTTCTCTGGTGGAACTTTCAACCACCATGATTTTTTTCAACGTGATCCATTATATAAACAAACTGAAAGAACAAAAGCACATGATCATTTCATTAGATGCTGAGAAAGCATTTGACAAAATTCCACACCCTTTCATGATAAAAGTCCTGGAAAGAATAGGAATTCAAGGCCCATACCTAAACATAGTAAAAGCCATATACAGCAAACCAGTTGCTAACATTAAACTAAATGGAGAGAAACTTGAAGCAGTCCCACTAAAATCAGGGACTAGACAAGGTTGCCCACTCTCTCCCTACTTATTCAATATAGTTCTTGAAGTTCTAGCCAGAGCTATCAGAAAACAAAAGGAGGTCAAGGGGATACAGATCGGAAAAGAAGAAGTCAAAATATCAGAGCTATCAGAAAACAAAAGGAGGTCAAGGGGATAGAGATCGGAAAAGAAGAAGTCAAAATATCACTATTTGCAGATGATATGATAGTATATTTAAGTGATCCCAAAAGTTCCACCAGAGAACTACTGAAGCTGATAGACAACTTCAGCATAGTGGCTGGGTATAAAATTAACTGAAATAAATCAGTAGCCTTCCTCTACACAAAAGAGAAACAAGCCGAGAAAGAAATTAGGGAAACGACACCCTTCATAATAGACCCAAATAATATAAAGTACCTCAGTGTGACTTTAAACAAGCAAGTAAAAGATCTGTACAATAAGAACTTCAAGAACCTGAAGAAAGAAATTGAAGAAGACCTCAGAAGATGGAAAGGTCTCCCATGCTCATGGATTGGCAGGACTAATATAGTAAAAATGGCCATTTTACCAAAAGCGATCTACAGATTCAATGCAATCCCCATCAAAATACCAATCCATTTCTTCAAAGAGTTAGACAGAACAATTTGCAAATTCATCTGGAATAACAAAAAACCCAGGATAGCTAAAACTATCCTCAACAATAAAAGGACTTCAGGGGGAATCACTATCCCTGAACTCAAGCAGTATTACAGAGCAATAGTGATAAAAACTGCATGGTATTGGTACAGAGACAAACAGATAGACCAATGTAACAGAATTGAAGACCCAGAAATGAACCCACACACCTATGGGCACTTGATTTTTGACAAAGGAGCCAAAAGCAGCCAATGGAAAAAAGATAGCATTTTCAGCAAATGGTGCTGGTTCAACTGGAGGTCAACATGGAGAAGAATGCAGATCAATTCATGCTTATCACCCTGTACAAAGCTTAAGTCCAAGTGGATCAAGGACCTCCACATCAAACCAGATACACTCAAACTAATAGAAGAAAAACTAGGGAAGCATCTGGAACACATGGGCACTGGAAAAAATTTCCTGAACAAAACACCAGTGGCTTACGCTCTAAGATCAAGAATCGACAACTGGGATCTCATAAAACTGCAAAGCTTCTGTAAGGCAAAGGACACTGTGGTTAGGACAAAACGGCAACCAACAGATTGGGAAAAGATCTTTACCAATCCTACAACAGATAGAGGCCTTATATCCAAAATATACAAAGAACTCAAGAAGTTAGACCGCAGGGAGACAAATAACCCTATTAAAAAATGGGGTTCAGAGCTAAACAAAGAATTCACAGCTGAGGAACGCTGAATGGCTGAGAAACACCTAAAGAAATGTTCAACATCTTTAGTCATAAGGGAAATGCAAATCAAAACAACCCTGAGATTTCACCTCACACCAGTGAGAATGGCTAAGATCAAAAACTCAGGTGACAGCAAATGCTGGCAAGGATGTGGAGAAAGAGGAACACTCCTCCATTGTTGGTGGGATTGCAGACTGGTACAACCATTCTGGAAATCAGTATGGAGGTTCTTCAGAAAATTGGACATTGAACTGCCTGAGGATCCAGCTATACCTCTCTTGGGCATATACCCAAAAGATGCCGCAACACATAAAAAAGACACGTGCTCCACTATGTTCATAGCAGCCTTATTTATAATAGCCAGAAGCTGGAAAGAACCCAGATGCCCTTCAACAGAGGAATGGATACAGAAAGTGTGGTACAACTGCACAATGGAATATTACTCAGCTATCAAACACAATGACTTTATGAAATTCGTAGGCAAATGGTTGGAACTGGAAAATATCATCCTGACTGAGATAACCCAATCACAGAAAAACACACATGGTGTGCACTCATTGATAAGTGGCTATTAGCCCAAATGCTTGAATTACCCTAGATGCCTAGAACACTTGAAACTCAATACGGGTGATCAAAATGTGAAATCTTCACTCCTTCTTTGAAAGGGGAACAAGAATATCCTTGGCAGGGAATAGAGAAGCAAAGATTAAAACAGAAACAGAGGAACACCCATTCAGAGCCTGCCACACATGTGGCCCATACATATACAGCCACCCAATTAGACAAGATGGATGAAGCAAAGAAGTGCAGGCAGACAGGAGCTGGATGTAGATCTCCTCTGAGAGACACAGCCAGAATACAGCAAATACAGAGGCGAATGCCAGCAGCAAACCACTGAACTGAGAATAGGACCTTCATTGAAGAAATCAGAGAAAGAACTGGAAAGCTTGAAGGGTCTCGAGACACCATATGAACAACAATGCCAAGCAACCAGAGCATCCAGGGACTAAGCCACTACCTAAAGACTATACATGGACTGACCCTGTACTCTGACCAAATAGATAGCATTGAATACCCTAGTAAGATCATCAGTGTAAGGGGAAGCCCTGGATCCTGCTAAGACTGAACCCCCAGTGAACGTGATTACTGGAGGGAGGGTGGCAATGGTGGGAGGATGCAGAGGGGAACACCCATAAAGAAGGGGAGGGGGAGGGATTAGGGGGATGTTGGCCCGTAAACCGGGAAAGGGAATAACACTCCAAATGGAAATAAGAAATACTCAAGTTAAAAAAATAAATAAATAAAAAAACAAACAAAAAAAGTGACAAAAAAAGAAAATGTTAATGCTGTACCAAATAGATCATTGTATCAAATATGACATAAAGAAAGAAGATGTGACTTTAGGTTGAATCATCAAATAAAGCAATGGTGTTTTATAATTGCTTACACATATATGTATATATCATTATATATTATATACATTATATATTATATATACATATTTAACGATTTATATATACAACACAGAAAATTAAAAACCAGAACGAGCCTAACCCTCAGACTGTGTGCATCTGAATAGAGAAATGTATGGACTTGGAAAGGGATGAATGAGGGCTGAGGAAAGGTGAGAGTTATGCCATGTGGCTGGAAAGCACATCTCTGAAAAGGAAAGATGAAACTCCTAAAATGTCAGTCAATACTGAGGTGAAAGACAGCCTGAGTACAAAGTGCAAGAATTAAATTAAAAAATAAATAAATAATCTGACACTTTAGAAAATTCTTTCCATTGGTGCACAGCAGCATTTTGACTTGGAGAATACATGGGCAAGATAACAAAGTCTCCCAACAGGGTCCTTATTGAAATGCACCTAGTGTTTGCTTATTCTGTGTAGAAACACACAGATTTTAAAGTGATCATCATGGAAGAAAGTGTGTGCTCATATCAAGTAGGATCCACGGTGCTGCTCCACGTCAAAACAGCAGGTGGAGCAATTACTTTCTCAGAAATCAGGCTGAGGTTTCTGGAAGGCTCAGTGGCTCTGTAGTTGATTCAGAGTATGTAGAGGAAGAGTTTGCCCCTGATAACAAAAGGGAAATCAAGAATTGAGATAAATTTTAATGAGTTAGGGCTGGGCTGGGAGTATCATAATTGGTGACATTGCTCTAGGCTGAGTCTCAGTGCCAGGGCAGGAGAGCTGAGCATTCCCCAAAAGGACTCACCCAGAGGGACAACTAGGGAGTTCCAATATTTGTGTTCCTTTAACTCACCTCTCTTCTTCTCCAAAGTACCTTTATGTGGCTCAAAATGCCAAAGACTGCATGGTTTCCTTCTACCACTTCTACAGAATGTGCCAGGTGCTCCCCAATCCAGGCACCTGGAATGAGTATTTTGAAACCTTCATCAATGGAAAAGGTAAATAAAAATGCATTGTCCCTCTGTGGTTTTACCCCGATTAGGCTGTGCTGAGAGAACAACCCCTGACAGTTGATCCCCCAGAGTTTCCTGTGCCTCCTATCCTGGCCTCTATTTGGGGATTCCCGACCTATAGACTTTCCTCAGCCTGTGTGACCCTGTCATAATATCAGGGTGCAAGTGATTGTGCATAATCAATATGAAGCCACTTTAATTCTCATATTAAAGAAAAGCCCCCAACACTGACAGAAACTACGTGACCTCAGAATCGAGCAGCTCAGTGATGCTGGGAAATATCTAATACAGAATTTTTCCTTCTCTGATGTACCTGAAGCCAGAAAAAAGAAAAAAAGAAAGAAAAAGAGAGAGAGAGAGAGAGACAGAGAGAGAGAGAGACAGAGAGAGAGAGAGAGAAAGAAAGAAAGAAAGAAAGAAAGAAAGAAAGAAAGAAAGAAAGAAAGAAAGAGAGAAAGAGAGAGAGAAAGAAAAAGAAAAAAGGAAAGTCAAACTTTCCTGACTTGGAAGATTTGTGTCCATGAAAACAATTCTTGTTTTTCACAGTAAGTTGTGGATCTTGGTTTGACCATGTGAAAGGATGGTGGGAAATTCGAGACAGATACCAGATTCTCTTCCTCTTCTATGAAGACATGAAGAGGGTAAGTAAATTACTTCTTCAGCATCAGGGACAGGGAAGCTGCTTTAGGAATGTGGTTCTGACAGGAATGTCTGGAAAAATGTGATAGTGTGAAAACTCTTTTCCAGTCCAACTAATGCTACCCTCACTCACAGGACCCAAAGCGTGAAATCCAGAAGGTAATGCAGTTCATGGGCAAGAATTTGGATGAAGAGGTCGTGGATAAAATAGTCCTGGAGACATCGTTTGAGAAAATGAAAGACAATCCTTTGACAAATTTTTCTACAATCCCCAAGACTATCATGGACCAGTCCATTTCCCCTTTCATGAGAAAAGGTCTGTGGGGCTTATTTATCTCTAATTCTGAGGCAGTCCCCCTCCAATCCACATATTGTGATTCTAAGAAAGCTAGAGATTTGTTCCTAGTGTACAAGAAGCTCTACAAAGCAAGTCTTACAGATAACTAAGACAGACTCCCCTTGGTGCACACCTCCTTGGGATCCCTGCCTGCGGTTAGACTCATCAGATCTGACATCTAGTTTGATTCTGTCTCCAAATCATGACTCATGACACTTTCAGGACTTTCAGCATGTATTACTGAGACCCAGGCCCTTAATGCTTCCTAGATTTTGAAAGAAAAAAATCTGATTATCCCTGGTGATTCACTTTTAAGTGGGGAATGTTATTTTTTAAAGTTAGTATACTCAATAACTTTCTAAAACTCAACAGTTCGATGATTTCACACAGATCCTCAGTAAACCCACTTTCCAAAAAGGTAGGTACAGAATGAAACCCATCCCACTGTCTCATTAACATCTGCACTTTTTTCCACTGCTATGCAACCAGGACTAGGTTTTATAAACAGCTGCAGAACTTTTTTTCTTTTACTTTCAGCACAGGAGTTAATCCATTGCCCTTGCAGTATTCCCTCTTTTCTCTCTTAGACTTTGGTAAGGTTTGAGAAGCACCCTTTTTCCCAGTCTATCCATGTCCACTCTTCTCTGCACTCACTTGTGTTTGCTTCTTTGCTTGCTTGCTTTGGCCATAAAAACACAACTAAGAATACCATGACAGAAACCTGTTCACTAACACAAACCGTGATTACCTTACATACTTTTGCTTACCAGAATATGAGCTATCCCTCCAGGAAAAGAAATACTGACCTCTACGCATGACTATCTATACAGGACTCATGGATATCCTGTTATTCTTCCAAGTATTTCTCTTATTATAGATATTGTGTCCATATTTTTATGATTAATGCTACAATGAACATTTCTTGTTCATCAAGTTGGATAATTTTCTTTAAGAATCACAAGTGTTACAGTGATTATCTCTCTAAAATTATTTAAAATAATAAAAATAGAATCTCGTTCCAATAACATAATCTACTAAAAACAATTCATAGAAATAAACGATGCAGTTCAATACATTCTTACAAACAAATAAAACTAAGTGATCAAAGTAAAAAGAATTCCACCAGCTTGGTTGATATCCTGCCATATCCTTTGCAGGCAATCTTTCCTTCAGAAGAAAATATTCCCATTTCTCACTGTAAGTTGGTTTTGTTTGTTCTTAGGTGGCATATACTTGGAGTGTCACAATATGTATTTTCTTATGCCCCAGATCTCTGGCCAGTATAACATCTTAAGATCTCCTTGTATGGCTATATGTCTACCATTCCTTCATTTTTATAATTGTTACTACCTAATATGTGTGTGTAGCACAGTAGAGCCAAGATTCTGGGTCACATTGAATTGATTGATTTTATTTAGACGCCAGAGCCCCTGCACAAAGACAACTAAACCCCCTTCTCATTAAGGAGAGGTAAAGTGGTGAGGAATTGAGCTCCTGTCAGGACAGCACCAATGTGGGTACTGCACACTCCAGTCAGGGATACAGTCTGTCAACCACACACTGATGCTTTTGTCTGGCCTTTGTCCTTTAGGAATTGTGGGTGATTGGAAAAACCACTTTACTGTGGCCCAGAATGAGAGGTTTGATGAAATCTATGAGCAAAAGATGGACGGAACCTCTCTAAACTTCTGCATGGAACTCTGATCAAGATGAGAAGATAGACATCAAGGACAGGAGTCTGTCTGCAAGCCTCAATCCAGCCAAAGGAAGATCAGAAAGCAAACTGTAAATGCCAAGGACTGTGACACCAACTCTGTTATTACTGACATCACTTTACAATTCACAAAATCATATTATGTCCAGTGTATACTTTCTCCACTATTCAGTACAAATCAGTAAGATGGCTTAATAAGCTAATAAATAAACAAACTTGAATAGTATAAATTTTATGATGACATCTTTCTAGGAGGTATAGCCTATATTCTAACTCTAAATAACTATCTTATGCACAAAAACACAAATATTAGAAATCATCTAAATGAATGTACAGAAATTCCTAATGTCTTTCTGCTCAATCGGTATTTTTCATGGTTACAGTGGGAAGACTCAGTTTGTGGACAACTTGTTGCAACATGCTCACTGGAACATTTTCTACCTGGTAGGAGGAAATTGAGGGAAGGACTTCAAGGAGATGTCAGAAATCCAAATCTTAATAAACGGAATCCTAGTTCTGGATCATAAAAGAAACAGAAGAAAGGCATGAGGGTGACCTTTGGAAAGCACAAATTGTGTCTTGAAAAAAGCAGAATGGAAGCTTGGTGTTCAACTTGCAGCCAGTTGAGTTTTGATCTCCTGTCATCTCTTCTGAGGAACAGCTTGTACTTTTGCCCACTTTAGCAGAGTCCATCTGCATTTGCTTGCCAGCATACTTCCTTCCACCTCCCACTCGCTCCATGTCTTGGGCATCCTTTTACTCCCAGTAACCAGGCAATATGGAGAACACAGCATGTTGCACGATGGCTCGGAAGACGGAAAGGCAAACACGTTTCGGGTCACAAATTCTCAGCACTTACCCTTTCACTTTAGTTGCAGATGTCAGCACTGCTAAGCTGAGATCAGCCGGAGCAGCCTGTGGCATGAGCAGGATATATATGTGAGCTCAGGGTACCTAGCATGAGCTAGAATGCCATTTGCTTTCTAGCACTCAAACCTGCAATGGCCATGTGATGAGGACGTGGGCACAGCATGTGTTACTACCAGCAAGAGCTATGAGAAGGTGTAGTACATGTTAGTGGATGGAAGCTAAGAAACTGGAACATGGCCTAGAAGAGAATAAGTGCTCCTGGCCCTGGGTCTTCCTTTCCCTTGTTTCTTGGCCATGAAAAATTCAATAAAATGAGGTGGTTAGTTTTGCTTTGCCATGTACCCTCACCATGATATTCTGTCCATCTCACCACAGAATGTAAATTCCAAACCCAAGAGCTGAAATAAAGCTTCTGTCTTTATAAGTTGCTTTCCCAGATACTTGTTATAATGAAAGAAAGCTCACTAATACATTCCCAATGATGTGGTTATAAAATACTAGAAAAGTCTGAAATTTTGTTGAACTTATAGACAATCGCTTGGTTACTGCCGAAATCTAACCATATGTGTACAGTTAATTAACAATGTCTATTATATAAAAAAATTATATCTGAATTGTATTGTAAATTTTTATTGTTTGCTCCTAAGTCTTGAAATTATTCAAAGTTTCTCTAGGTAGAGAGTCCCCTCTTACAATCCAAACTAAACTGAAGTCCCTACATCTGCTTCCTGTCAGGGTTAAGTTCATAAGAGCCCAGAGTCACTCTAGCCTATAAAAGGAATGACTCTGGTCTCCAACCATCTACTGGTTAACTGTAGATTTAAGGTAAACTTTGGAAACATAATAGTGTCGAACTTAAGCCTCTTTTGGCTTTATTCTTCTGGGAGTTTCCTTTGTATTCAGAAATTAAAATAGCAGAACTTGAAAGAGATAAATTGTAAAACATATTATGTTGGCTTTGTAAGTACACGATTGTATTCATAATTTACACATTGGCAATTTTTAACTATTACTTTTAGAGACAAGAATTAATCAAGTAAATGAAACATTACATCAGAAGAGTAGTTAAGTAACTGTTAGAACGTTTATAAACATTTTAGTTTTACTAGCATTGACTTATGATTATTTTACTAGCATGTCTCTATATACACAAAATTCAATAAAAGAGTTTCAATTACTCCATTTGTTTGCTATCAATCATTTATTTATTTCTGCTCATGATAAATACTGATAACAGACTGGGTGCAGAAAAAATGGATAGTAAAAATGATTCAGTCCAGCTTAAGAATGAGCCAATTAATAAGCTCATGTAACCTTCCTTAGCAGACCTCTCTTACATCTGGTATCACTAACACCTTGAGGTCTCCAATGCTTTTTGTCCTTCATGGTTACAGCTTTACTCTTGGATTTTGGGGGTACTGTTGAGGATCAGGGATCCATCCCCTTCTGTGGCAGTCTCAGTTCAGACTGACACCTTTTAAACAAATTTGCATGTTCAGAAGTTGAGGCCTGCTATAGGTGGAGTTTTTCCTCAGTGTATGTTCATATCATCCCACAGCAGAGCAGGGGATTACAGGTAACAATCACAGCCTCTTTTTCAGCATATACCTTAGCTGAAATTTTCACTTGGTCTTTTCCTAGTCAGTAATCTGCAGATTTTTTTTCCCAATCTGTCTATCCAACAGTTGCTCTTTTTCACCACAGATGTAGACAAGAGAGTTCAGAAGAAGCCACAACATAGCCTAAATGCTCTCTTGTCTTGAAATTACCTGTGCCAACTAATTAGTTCCTAATTATTTGATTTAATTTTCAGTTTAAGTGCTCAATTCTTAGCATCCATTCGTGAACGCATAATAATAATAGAAGCATTTTTACAGCTTTACTCATATATTGACCCTAGAACACAGATAGTAGGAGACTTCAATACTCTACTCAGTTGACATGTCATCCAGACAAAACTAAACAAAGAAATACCAGAGCTGACATCAAAAACCAAATGGATCTGACAAATATTTACAGAACGTTTCACTCAAATACAAAAGAATATACTTTCTTCTTTCCACATCATAGAACTTTCTCCTAAATTGATCACATACTTAGACACAAAGTCTGCACATACAAGAAAGTTGAAATAACTCTCTACATTCTTTCTGACTGTCACAAGAGAAGCCGGATACCAACAATAGAAAAATGAAACAAAAAACTAAAAGACAGAAAGCTTTACAAACTCATGGTAAAAGAACAGGTCACTACTGAATGAAAAGAAGTCAAGCCAGAAATTAAGAAAGAAATTAAACACTTTCTAGAATTGAATGAAAATGGTTACTCTACATGTTCACACTTAAAGGACACAATAAAGACAGTTCTCAGAGGAACTAAGTGCTTCACAGGGTTGTTAAGAGCTGCTATATTAGAAACTGTGAGCATACCTAAAAGCTATAGAATAAAAGAGAAATCACAACCAAAAGAAGGAGATGGCAAGAAATAACCAAAGTCAGGGCTGAAGTAAATAAAATTGGAACAAATACAAAGAATCAATGTAACAAAAGGTTGATTTTTTGACAAAATCAGCAAGATTGACAAAACTCTTAGTCAAATTAAATAAAAGACAGAGAGAAAATATCCAAAGTACCATGATTAGAAATGAAAACAGAGAGATAACAACAGAAACTGAGAAAATCCAGGGAATCATAAGGAAATATATTAAAAACTTGCACTCCACAAAATTGGAAAATCTTTTTAAAAAATAATTTTCTTTTTCTAAATTTCATTTATTTTACTGGATATTTTATGTGTTTAAATTTCAAGTTATGCCCTTTCCCAGTTCAACCCCTTTGCCATCACTCTTAATGCTCCCCTTCCCATCCACCCACTATGCTTCACTACACTGGCATTCCTCTACATTAGGAAATGAGCCTTCACAAGACAAAGGTCTTCTTTTCCTTTTGATACCAGTCAATGCAATCCTCTGCTACATATGCAGCTGGATCCATGGGTCTCCCCACATGTACTCTTCTCTCTGCCCTTGAGCACTAAGGTTACTGGATTATTCTGTATGTCCTGGGAATGGGAATTTACACCCCCAATGCTTAAACAGCAAATACTATACAATCTCCATAGCCCAATTTGTACAAAGCCCTCAACAAATCTACTAAAAATCAGCAGTGTTTTCCAGATATACAGGTGTTTGCTTGAAAATCCAATTCAAATTTGTTCAGCACTTTTCTAAAGAGGACACCTCTACCACAATCTTCAAAAGCTTGTATTAGTCCCAACACTTGCAATTTTGTTTAATCAGTACACTTGTTAACATTTTCCAGATTGCACAGCACATCAGTAAAATTATTTGGATAACTGACATGGGGAAAAAGACACTAGAGAGCACACAATTCTGAAAGAACAAGCATAAACGATATAGGTATTCTCTCCAGGAACAACTTATCTAAGAAAGTAGCATGGTGCTGGAAGTAGTTTGAAATATTTGAGGCTTATGAAAAACATGAAAGAGACACAAAATATCACTGAGCATGCTTTGTATCTGGGACATAACACTATTCTCCATCTGGAATATCAACCTCATCTAAGATAAAGGTTCATGTCAGGATAAATGTAAGGTATTTGTTATCAAAGCTGATCATTCCCAGAACTGAGGTCAATTCCCAGAAATTGAGTTTAATTCTCAGAACCCTCATGATGGAAGAAGAAAACAACTTCTAAAAAATTGTCTTTTGACTTCTAAATGTCTGCCTTGGCATTGGTGCCCCCACGACAGTATAAATTGTAAAAATCCCAAAACATAGAAATGAATGCCAAATGAACATAACATGGCCAAATAATTTTCTGGCATGTTCAGAAAATTCAGAAAGAAGCTAAAACAAAAGCTATATAGGGGAGAAGATTAATTCTATCCAGTTTATATTTTTATTGGAAAACTCGCAAATATATCTATTGTTTATTCTCTCCAAATCTGTCTTCTTATTGGCTATGTTTGTGAATTTTGTCTATTCAAAATATGTCCTTAATATATGGTTTATAACTTCCCTTAAAACTGGGCTCACAAGCCTCTTGATTTTGCTCTTTTTGAATGATTACTATTTATTCAATTACATTACCTCTATGATTTAAATGCTCTTCTAAGCTGTAAAAGAAGTCTTTGGACAATAGTTTAAGACAAAGTCTGTGTTGTACATGTCAAGAAAGGGCATGTGTCCTGTATGTATGTCCAGCCTTCTCCAGACTTCGTGGTTTATAGATTTAAAATCTATAAATTATGTGGATAAACTCACACAGAACACACACACACAGAGAGAGAGAGAGAGAGAGAGAGAGAGAGACAGAGACAGAGACAGAGACAGAGAGAGAAAATATTCTAATTAAAAAGTGCCATGCCACTCTAGAAAATAACTGCCACAGGGTTCACAGCTCTGTGCAAACACTAGCCAACACAAGAAACCCACGTTATACCATGAGCTGCCAGCATTTTAACTAATTCCACATTTGCAATGTGTTGTTTACATTGCAAATAGAGAGTAAAATCCTCTAGCAAAAATAATTGTATAATATTTTTACTATGAACAAGGTATAATAAGACCACAGTTTTAAAATGTCAAATAAATCACTCAATCACAATCTACTATTTTCAGTCTACCCCCATGTAGACTCATTCTGGGGTCTCTGCCCTCCAGTGTTTCCTCTCAACTGCCCCTCAGGTTTAAGTTTTTGGGGATGCATACTAGACCTTGGACCAGGTGAGGAGCTGGGTTACACATCCCTAGGCTCCACTGCGGGTGCAGGCAAATTCTGAAAAGGACCCATGGCTCAGCACCTCAGGTCACTATGAGACAGGTAAAAAGGTATTACAGTCCTAGAAACATAAATCTGTTTCACTCACTTTTCCAGATGAGCACATGGACCCCATACAGTCCTGAGGTCCCATTCTTTTCACAGGGCTACATCCCTTTCCAGCACCCTGAACTTCCACATTAGCCAGCCATGCACTTGCATTCAGCTATGTCCCTAAAACAACCACTTCTCAGGCAAAAAGATCTTACCCAGAATTGTCAAAGATATTCCTATCTCAATTTGTGGAAGAGACTGGGGTATCATCCTCAACTAAAACCTTGCACCTTGTGGATCATTTTCTCCCGACCGCCAAACTGCACAACACCAAATGTGGCATTTCTCCTGAGCATACTGGTCACCAAGAGAGGTTGGAGTGGGTGGGTGGGAGTGGGAGCATCCTCAAAGAGGCAAGAGGAGTGGGGAGGGGATGTGGGAGAAGTGGAATGGAGATAACACTTGAAATGTAAATACATAAAATATCCAAGAAACATAAAATCAATTAAGTAAATAAATAAATATTTTTTAAAAAGAGCTTAGGAGTCAAATGAATGACTCCTGTGATGATTTACTAAGTAAATCATATAGAGATGAATCTTAAAAAAGACTTCATTTTAGGAGAATGTTAATTTCCATTATTCATAATTAATAATCCCTAAACACAAATTGTTAATGAATAAAAATGTATACTACATGGTATTTTATTGTTATTTGGTTGGTTGGTTGGTTGGTTTCGGTGAGGAGTTAGACATCAGGAAGAATGGCAGTATGAGGATGTACAAACAATGACTTTAATATATGTGCTGGGTAGTTTTTGTCAACATGGCACAAACTAGAGTCACCAGGAATAAGAAACCCCAGTCGAGGAATTATGTCCATCAGATTGGTTTTTTTTTTTTTTTGCAGGTCTGTGGAGCATTTAATTCATGACTGATATGGAGGGTACTGCCAAATGTGTGTGCCACCCCTTGGCAGGAGGTCCTGGTTTCTCTAAAGCACACCCAGACAATATGGAAAGCAGGGCAGCAACCAATGTAACTCCATGTTCTCCTCTTCATTCCAGTCTAAAGTTACTGTGTAAGCATTCCTTCATGATAGCCTAGCTTGTGAGATGAAATAAACTCTTTTTTCTCACCTTCCTTACTTCTAGCCAGTTTTTCTTAAAGCAACAGAGCATCAAGCTATTCCATGTATCAAGACTTAGATGTACACTTGGCACCATCAGAGCCCAGTTCTTCCACCAAAGCAAATACTGAGTATCCAAACACACCGGAAAAGAAAGATTTGGATTTAAAATTATATCTCATAATGATAGAGGACTTTAAGAAGGACACAAATAACTCCCTTAAAGACATACAGAACACAAGAAGAACAAGTAGAAACCCTTGAAGAAGAAACACAAAAATCCCTTAAAATACAAACAAGTGAAGGAATTGAACAAAATCATCCAAAATTTAAAAATGAAACTAGAAACAATAAAGAAAGCAAAAAGGAAGACAATCCAGGAGATAGAAAACCTAGGAAAGAGATCAGCAGCCACAGATGCAAGCATCACCAACAGACTGCAAGAGATAGAAGAGAGAATCTCAGGGGCAGAAGATACCATTAAAAACATCATCACAATTGTCAAAGATAATGAAAAATGCAAAAAGCTCCTATCCCAAAACATTCAGAAAATCCGGGACACAATGAGAAGATCAAACCAAAGGATAATAGGTATAGAAGAGTGCAAAGCTTCCCAAGTAAAAGGACCAGTAAATATCTTCAAAAAATTATGGAAGAAAACTTCACTAACCCAAAGAAAGAGATGCAATAAGCATCAACATAAAAGAAGCCTACAGAACTCCAAATAGATTGGGCCAGAAAAGAAATTCTTCCCATCACATAATAGTCAAAACATCAAATGCACAAAACAAAGAAAGAATATTAAAGGCAGTAAGGGAAAATGGTCAACTAACATATAAAGGTAGACCAATCAGAATTACACCAGACTTCTCACCACAGATTATGAAAGCCAGAAGATCTTGGGCAGATATCATATGGAACTTAAGACAACACAAATGCCAGCCAAGGCAACTATATCCAGCAAAAACTTCAATTAACATAGATGGAGAAACCAAGATATTCCAGGATAAAACCAAACTTACACAATATATTTCTACAAATCCAGCCCTACAAAGGATAAGAGTTAGAAAACTCCAAAACAAGGAGGGAAACTACACCTTAGAAAAAGTAAAAAACTAAAAGAAGAGAGACACACAAACATAATTCCACCTCTAACAACAAAATAATAGGAAACAACAATCAGTATTCCTTAATATCTCTCCAAATCAATGGACTCAATTCCCCAATAAAAAGACATAGACTAACAGACTGGATATGGAAAGAGGAACCAGAATTTTGCTGCATACAGAAAACACACCTCAGTGACAAAGATAGCCACTATTTCAGAGTATAAAGCTGGAAAACAATTTTCCAAGCAAATAATCCAAAAAACAAGCTGGAGTACACATTTTAATATTGAATAAAATCGACTTTCAACTGAAAGTCATCCAGAAAAATAAGGAAGGACACTTCATATACATCAAAGGAATAATCCACCAAGATGAACTCTCAATCCTGAATATGTATGCTCCAAATGCAGGGGTACGTACATTCATAAAACAAACCTTACTAAAGCTCAAATCACATATTACACCTCCCAAACTAATAGTAGCAGATTTCAATACCTCACTCTCATCAATCGACAGATCGTGGAAAGAGCAATTAAACAGACATACAGAAACTGACAGAAGTTATGAACCAAATGGATTTAACAGATATTTATAGAACATTTCATCCTAAGACAAAAGAATATACCTTCTTTTCAGCACCTCATGGTCCTTTCTCCAAAACTGACCATATACTGAGTCACAAAACAGGCCTCAACAGATACAAGAAGATTGAAATAACCCCATACATGTTATCACCATAATCTAAGGCTCGTATTTAATAACAACAAAAACGACAGAAAGCCTGCATATACATGGAAGTTGAGCAATGTTTTACTCAATGGTCAAGGAAGAAATGAAGAAAGAAATTAAAAACTTTTTAGAATGTAATGAAAATTAGGGCACAACATACCCAAACTTATGGGACACAATGACAGCAGTGCTAAAAGGAAAACTCATAGTTGGGTACCTCCAAAAGAAACAGGAGAGAGACTACACCAGCAGCTTGACAGCACACCTAAAATCTCTAGAACAAAAAGAAGCAAATACACCCAAGAGGAGTAGATGACAGGAAATAATCAAACTCAGGGCTCAAATCAACCAAACTATACAAAGAGTCAACAAAACCAGGAACTGGTTCTTTGAGAAAATCAACAAGATAGATAAACCCTTAGCCTGACTATACAAAGGGCATAGAGAGTGTATCTAAATTAACAAAATCAGAAATGACATACGAGAAATAACAATAGATTCTGAGGAAATTCAAAAGATCGTCAGATCCTACTACAAAACCCTATATTCAAGAAAACTGGAAAATCTGGATGAAATACACAATTTTCTAGATACATAACAGGTACCAAAATTAAATCAGGATTAGATAAATCATCTAAACAGGCCCAAAACAACTAAAGAAATAGAAGCAGTCATTAAAAATCTCCCAACCAAAAAATGCTCAGTACCAGATGGGTTTAGTGTAGAATTTTATGAGACCTTCATAGAAGACTTTACACCAATACTGGCCAAACTGTTTCACAAAATAAAAACAGAAGAAACACTATACAATTCCTTCTATGAAACCACAATTAAGCTTATACCTGAACCACACAAAGACCCAACAAAGAAAGAGAACTTCTCACCAATTCCCCTTATGAATATTGATGTAAAAATACTCAATAAAATTCTCGCAAACCAAATCCCAAAACACATAAAAATGATCATCCATCAGGATCAATGAGGTTTCATCCCAGGAATGCAGGAATGGTTCAATATACAGAAATCCATCAACATAATCAACTATGTGAACAAACTCAAAGAAAAAACCCACATGATCATTTCATTAGATGCTGAGAAAGCATTTGACATAATTCACCAGCATGAATCATTGGCTCCAGATCCAGCTAAATGTCTCTAAGATGATATATTTCAATAGCAAGAAATGAAATGCATAAATCTGATGGGGACTTTGTGTACCCTTGCTACTCAGTGAGGAGCATTGGTCCATGTAGACTTTTACCCGATAGGAGAGAAATCAGATGAGTACCAGGACCCCACATCCAGTACATCCTTCCTTCCCTATCTGCTGGAGGGAATAGGAGCAGGGGCAGTCAGTCCAGCTATTTGTAGCAGGGTTTTCACAAAGATCATCTCAAAACATTCCACAGGTATTCACCTCATAGAAGACAAAACTGAGTCCTTGAGATGCTCTGTACCTTGCTTTTTTGGACAGATCAGTTTTGGTTGGGACAGTGTTTTAAGTTCTACCCAGTAAACCTTTTGACCATATGTGACAAGTGCACCTGGCTTCTTTGGAGACTCAGAGGCCAAATCCAGATCTCTCATTGGCTGTCCTTTCTCGTCTAATATTTTCAGACTCTTTTGGACATATGCTATTGTGGAGGTTTACTTTCGGCATGTATGCATTTAGTCTCATGTAAACATATGTGAGTTGTCGTGCAAGAATTAGGTGCATATGTTTAGACATTTTGGTGAGAAATTCTTTACCTCCTTTGCTTCTAGGGCCTGATTTCTGGAAAGTAACAGGGCATCAGTGAGAAATCATTAACTTGTAGTCAGAGGTGACAGAAGAGACAATAATGATGTCATTGTAGCGACTGTCACACTGGAAGACACTAAATTTTATATCTGGCTCATTAGTCCTGATTCCACTAAAAAAAATAAGCCTACTGTTATCTGCCAGGGTTACAGGTCTTGGGCTTGGGGAATGTGCAACTCTTGGCCAGCTTCTTCATTGATCCATAATATTTCTTCTCTTGTAGGTCCCTGACCACATCCTGAAGTTCATTTCCACTTCCCAATCTCAGGACCTTCACACTCAGCACTAGTCAAGAGATGGAGGATAACATGTCACACCACCCTTCTGCTGGGAGACCAGCAGGCCATTGCATGACCTT
Organism: Rattus norvegicus; assembly: GCF_021556685.1. NCBI lineage: Eukaryota > Metazoa > Chordata > Mammalia > Rodentia > Muridae > Rattus > Rattus norvegicus. The sequence goes on from NC_141542.1 coordinate 14,713,168, forward strand.
TAAAGGATCATAGAGGCTCTACACAGGATCAGAAAGACATGTTGTGAATAACAATGAAATGGTTTCTATTCCATCATCTACCTATAGACTACCATCCTCACTTCTCAGCAGTATCTGGAGATAACAGACCCCCTGTGAAAGCCTTTCAGGAGATGAGATCCCCAATTCATTTTCATGCTTTCTACAGTGCAGGACGGTCATCTATGTCCTCTTGGATTACCAAGGAAACTGGCCTTATCAGATGAGGAACGTGTCTCAGTAGAGTCTTGAGAAGGGAACGCACATCTGTTGGGCCTCTAGACTAGATCTGAGAAAGGCAATGTCCATGGACCAATTATGCCTGGCTACAACTAACCTGAAGAGGGTGAACTGGAGGTCATCCTATTAGACATTTCTCACTGAAAAATTCTATTTAAATACTGAAGTATTCAAGAATCCCAACATAACTTACGTAAATTGTCACTAAGAAAACTTTGACACTTGGTTGATAGAAATATAAAGTTGTTAACATGAGGGAACTTTTGCACTTCATCTATAGACTGAGCCAAATCTAGTTTGATGCTCAAATACCAAATGTAACAAATTACTGGAAGAGGGCAGAAAAGATTCCTCAAGACCCTGCACTTCTGGTTCTAGCACTTTCCACACAAAGCCTCCAAGAAACAGAAAGTGCTACAAGGAAGGAACAAAGACTGAACACATGAGATTGACCACAAAAACCAGCAACAGATCACCTAATTCAAGTCAGCTAGTTCTGTCAAAGGCACACAGGCAAATCAAGGCAGATAACATTGTTTATCCACAAGGGTTGCAAAAGAAGCATAAAAAAGCAAGTAGGAAAGCCATTGAAATAATGAACACTGTCACCAATATTACACTGTCCCAAAATCTAAACACTATAGTGTTCATATAAAAGTTACCTAAGAGAATTACCTAACTGTGACGTTGTGAAGAGGATTATTCAGTAACAACATAACACAGAAAAGGTGAACTATGGACACAGGAGCTCTGCATTTACCAGACAAGAAAATACAGAATGTGGAGCCTGGCTTGTTCAAACACCTCCTTAGGACATCTAGAGTGAGCCTCATCACTGCAACACCCAGGTGCCACAATTTCCTATCCTATGCCAAGATACTGATTTACTACTTAGCAGTACCAAGGGAATACCCTGGCAGACAGGCAGATGTGCTGTGTTTACTGCTGTTTTACACTCAAGACTCCCTTATCTACTTCCAAGATTTCTCCACAAGAATGTGGGATAGAAGAATGTTGTCCCTACCAGCTCTTACTGTTAGCTTTGCTTTTGACTTCCAAATACCTCAGGAAAGTAGAAGAGTGAGGTAAAAGATGGGAAAGACATGGAACATTCTGTAGCTTGAGTGTCTCAATGCTGCTTCTCCTAGAAAACAGAAAGCCTAGAGCTGCACGTGTCCTATGAATTCTCTATACACACTGCTAGTTATCAACCCGTGCAGACATCCTCCTGCTCCCCCACAAAGACTTCAAGTTACCAGGCTCTGCTGGTCACAGCACAGTTCCAACACTATAGGTACCAGCCCATGCAAATACTTGTGGCCCTATACCACATATACCTCTAGATATTAGGTCTTAACTGAGACCTTTTTCCACGCACACACAAACACATACCAAAACTCCACAAACATTACAATGTATCAGGTATGGATGCCTCTCTCTCCACCACTCTATTCAATACATACCAGCGAGTCAGGACTTGACACATATGTCCTCCAGCTGCTCTGCTCAAATACCATTAGTAGTATTTGCCCCAGCTTGAAGTCCCATCCCCCAAAACCATCTCCTCAAATGTATTGCTCATCTAGAACCAGCTGAATATTTCCCCACAAAGCCCCACGTAACATACTCTATGACAAGCCTTTCTGTTCACCAACCATGCAGTTCTACATGAACTGTGTATCAGCAGTTGTTAGGCACCCTCCATAACCCCACATACTGAACCATTTCTTGGGGCCCTACTAGACACAAAGGTTATCTCATTGCCACCCAAAGCACACTGCTATTTAATGGACCATGCTAGGTAATACCCTGCTATAACCTTGCAGCACAAATGGAAGTGCACCTACATTCATAAAAGTAACTTTACTAAGCTCAAAGAACACATTGCAACTCACAATAATAGTGGGAGACTTCATCAACCCACTCTAATAATGGACATAACATGGAAAGAGAAACTAAACACAGACACAGAGAAACTAACAGATGTTATGAACCAAATGGATTTAACATATCTATAAACATTTCATCCAAAAAAAAAAAAGAATAGACCACCTTTGCAGCACCTCATGGTACCTCCTCCAAAACTGACCATATAATCAGACACAAAACAGGACTCAACAGATACAAGAAGATTGAAATAATCCCATGTTCCCTATCAGATCACCATGGACTAAAGCTGGCCTTAAATAAGAGCAAAAATGATAGAAAGCCCACATACACATGGAAGCTGAACAACACTCTACCCGATGGTAATTTGGTCAAGGAAAAAATAAAGAAATTAAAGACTTTATAATTTAATGAAAACGAAGGCACAACATAACCAAACTAATGAGAAACAATGAAAGCAGTGCTGTGGAAAACTCATAGATCTGAGGGCCTCTAAAAGAAAACTGGAGGGAGCATACACTAGCAGCTTGACAGCACACCTAAAAGTTCTAGAACAAAAAGAAGCAAATGCGACCCGCGGATCCCGGCCCGCAGCAGCTCTCTGCTCCCAAACCCCATGTGAGAGAGATCTCACCGCCTGGTCAGGTGGGCACTCCTGAGGCTGCAGAGCGGAGGAGACCACCAACACTGCCCACCCCTGCCCACATCCCTGGCCCAAGAGGCAACTGTATAAGGCCTCTGGGTTCCCGTAGGGGAGGGCCCAGGTGCGGCAGGACCCCTGCGACTGAGACACCGCCGGAACCTGAAGGAAACAGACCGGATAAACAGTTCTCTGCACCCAAATCCCGTGGGAGGGAGAGCTAAACATACAGAGAGGCAGACACGACTGGGAAACCAGAAGAAACTGCACTCTGCACACACATCTCGGACGCCAGAGGAAAACACCAAACGCCATCTGGAACCCTAGTGCACGGAAGCTCCCGGAAAGGGCGGCGCATATCTTCCTGGTTGCTGCCGCCACAGAGAGCTCCTGGGCAGCACCCCGCGAGCAAACTTGAGCCTCAGGACCACAGGTAAGACAAACTTTTCTGCTACAAGTGACCTGCCTGGTGAATTCAAGACACAGGCCCACAGGAACAGCTGAAGACCTGTAGAGAGGAAAAACTACACGCCCGAAAGCAGAACACTCTGTCCCCATAACTGGCTGAAAGAAAACAGGAAAACAGGTATACAGCACTCCTGACACACAGGCTTATAGAACAGTCTAGCCACTGTCAGAAATAGCAGAACAAAGTAACACTAGAGATAATCTGATGGCGAGAGGCAAGCGCAGGAACACAAGCAACAGAAACCAAGACTACATGGCATCATTGGAGCCCAAGTCTCCCACCAAAATAAACATGGAATATCCAAACACAGCAGAAAAGCAAGATCTAGTTTCAAAATCATATTTGATCATGATGCTGGAGGACTTCAAGAAAGACGTGGAGAACTCCCTTAGAGAACAAGTAGAAGCCTACAGAGAGGAATCGCAAAAATGCCTGAAAGAATTCCAGGAAAACATAAATAAACAAGTAGAAACCCATAGAGAGGAGACACAAAAATCCCTGAAAGAATTCCAGGAAAACACAATCAAACAGTTGAAGGAATTAAAAATGGAAATAGAAGCAATCAAGAAAGAACACACGGAAACAACCCTGGACATAGAAAATCAAAAGAAAAGACAACGAGCTGTAGTTACAAGCTTCACCAACAGAATACAAGAGATGGAAGAGAGAATCTCAGGAGCAGAAGATTCCATAGAAATCATTGACTCAACTGTCAAAGATAATGTAAAGCGGAAAAAAGCTACTGGTCCAAAACATACAGGAAATCCAGGACTCAATGAGAAGATCAAACCTAAGGATAATAGGTATAGAAGAGAGTGAAGACTCCCAGCTCAAAGGACCAGTAAATATCTTCAACAAAATCATAGAAGAAAACTTCCCTAACCTAAAAAAAGAGATACCCATAGACATACAGGAAGCCTACAGAACTCCAAATAGATTGGACCAGAAAAGAAACACCTCCCGTCACATAATAGTCAAAACACCAAACACACAAAATAAACAAAGAATATTAAAAGCAGTAAGGGAAAAAGGTCAAGTAACATATAAAGGCAGACCTAGCAGAATCACACCAGACTTTTCGCCAGAAACTATGAAGGCCAGAAGATCCTGGACAGATGTCATACAGACCCTAAGAGAACACAAATGCCAGCCCAGGTTACTGTATCCTGCAAAACTCTCAATTAACATAGATGGAGAAACAAAGATATTCCATGACAAAACCAAATTTACACAATATCTTTCTACAAATCCAGCACTACAAAGGATAATAAAGGGAAAAGCCCAACATAAGGAGGCAAGCTATACCCTAGAAGAAGCAAGAAACTAATCGTCTTGGCAACAAAACAAAGAGAAGAAAAGCACACAAACATAACCTCACATCCAAATATGAATATAACAGGAAGCAATAATCACTATTCCTTAGTATCTCTCAACATCAATGGCCTCAACTCCCCAATAAAAAGACATAGATTAACAAACTGGATACAAAACGAGGACCCTGCATTCTGCTGCCTACAGGAAACACACCTCAGAGACAAAGACAGACACTACCTCAAAGTGAAAGGCTGGAAAACAACTTTCCAAGCAAATGGTCAGAAGAAGCAAGCTGGAGAAGCCATTCTAATATCAAATACAACCATCCACCATGATCAAGTCGGCTTCATCCCAGGCATGCAGGGATGGTTTAATATACGGAAAACCATCAATGTGATCCATTATATAAACACACTGAAAGAACAAAACCACATGGTCATTTCATTAGATGCTGAGAAAGCATTTGACAAAATTCAACACCCCTTCATTATAAAAGTCCTGGAAAGAATAGGAATGAAAGGCCCATACCTAAACTTAGTAAAAGCCATACACAGCAAACCAGTTGCTAACATTAAACTAAATGGAGAGAAACTTGAAGCAATCCTACTAAAATCAGGGACTAGACAAGGCTGCCCACAGTCTCCCTACTTATTCAATAGACTTCTTGGAGTTCTAGCCAGAGCGATCAGACAACAAAAGGAGGTCAAAAGGATACAGATCGGAAAAGAAGAAGTCAAAATATCACTATTTGCAGATGATATGATAGTTTATTTAAGTGATCCCAAAAGTTCCACCAGTGTACTACTAAAGGTGATAAACAACTTCAGCAAAGTGGCTGGGTATAAAATTAACTCAGATAAATCAGTAGCCTTCCTCTACACAAAAGAAAACAAGCCGAGAAAGAAATTAGGGAAACGACACCCTTCATAATAGACCCAAATAATATAAAGTACCTCGGTGTGACTTTAACCAAGCAAGTAAAAGATCTGTACAATCAGAACGTCAAGACTCTGAAGAAAGAAATTGAAGAAGACCTCAGAAGATGGAAAGATCTCCCATGCTCATGGATTGGCAGGATTAATATAGTAAAAATGGCCATTTGACCCAAAGCAATCTACAGATTCAATGCAATCCCCATCAAAATACCAATCCAATTCTTCAAAGAGTTAGACAGAACAATTTGCAAATTCATCTGGAATAACAAAAAACCCAGGATAGCTAAAACTATCCTCAACAATAAAAGGACTTCAGGGGGAATCACTATCCCTGAACTCAAGCAGTATTACAGAGCAATAGTGATAAAAACTGTATGGTATTGGTACAGAGACAGACAGATAGACCAATGGAATAGAATTGAATACCCAGAAATGAACCCACATACCTATGGTCACTTGATTTTTGACAAAGGAGCCAAAACCATCCAATGGAAAAAAGATAGCATTTTCAGCAAATGGTGCTGGTTCAACTGGAGGTCAACATGGAGAAGAATGCAGATTGATCCATGCTTATCACCCTGTACAAAGCTTAAGTCCAAGTGGATCAAGGACCTCCACATCAAACGTGATACACTCAAACTAATAGAAGAAAAACTAGGGAAGCATCTGGAACACATGGGCACTGGAAAAAAATTCCTAAACAAAACCCCAATGGCTTATGCTCTAAGATCAAGAATCGACAAATGGGATCTCATAAAACTGCAAAGCTTCTGTAAGGCAAAGGACACTGTGGTTAGGACAAAACGGCAACCAACAGATTGGGAAAATATCTTTACCAATCCTACAACAGATAGAGGCCTTATATCCAAAATATAAAAAGAACTCAAGAAGTTAGACCGCAGGGAGACAAATAACCCTATTAAAAAATGGGGTTCAGAGCTAAACAAAGAATTCACAGCTGAGGAATGCCGAATGGCTGAGAAACACCTAAAGAAATGTTCAACGTCTTTAGTCATAAGGGAAATGCAAATCAAAACAGCCCTGAGATTTCACCTCACACCAGTGAGAATGTCTAAGATCAAAAACTCAGGTGACAGCAGATACTGGCGAGGATGCAGAGAAAGAGGAACACTCCTCCATTGTTGGTGGAATTGCAGACTGGTACAACCATTCTGGAAATCAGTCTCGAGGTTCCTCAGAAAATTGGACATTGAACTACCTGAGGATCCAGCTATACCACTCTTGGGCATATACCCAAAAGATGCCCCAACATATAACAAAGACACATGCTCCACTATGTTCATAGCAGCATTATTTATAATAGCCAGAAGCTGGAAAGAACCCAGATGCCCTTCAACAGAGGAATGGATACAGAAAATGTGGTACATCTACACAATGGAATATTACTCAGCTATCAAAAACAATGGCTTTATGAAATTCGTAGGCAAATGTTTGGAACTGGAAAATATCATGCTGAGTGAGCTAACCCAATCACAGAAAGACATACATGGTATGCACTCACTGATAAGTGGCTATTAGCCCAAATGCTTGAATTACCCTTGATGCCTAGAACAAATGAAACTCAAGACGGATGATCAAAATGTGAATGCTTCACTCCTTCCCTTGGCAGGGAAGAGAGAGGCAAAGATTAAAACAGAGACTGAAGGAACTCCCATTCAGAGCCTGCCCCACATGTGGCCCATACATATTCAGCCACCCAATTAGACAAGATGGATGAAGCAAAGAAGTGCAGGCCGACAGGAGCCGGATGTAGATCGCTCCTGAGAGACACAGCCAGAATATAGCAAATATAGAGGCGAATGCCAGCAGCAAACCACTGAATTGAGAATAGGACCCCCATTGAAGGAATTAGAGAAAGAACTGGAAGAGCTTGAAGGGGCTCGGGACCCCATATGTACAACAATGCCAAGCAACCAGAGCCTTCAGGGACTAAGCCACTATCTAACGACTATACATGGACTGACCCTGTACTCTGACCTCATAGGTAGCAAAGAATATCCTAGTAAGAGCACCAGTGGAAGGGGAAGCCCTGGGTCCTGCTAAGACTGAACCCCCAGTGAATAGACTGTTGGGGGGAGGGCGGCAATGGGGGGAGGGTTGGGAGGGGAACACCCATAAGGAAGGGGAGGGGGAGGGGGATGTTTGCCCGGAAACCAAAGAATTATTATTAAGTATTAAATAAATAAAAAAAACCTGAAAACAACAACAAAAAAATGTAAGTTAAAATTATCCAATAAAAAGATTCAAAGCCAAAAAAAAAAAAAAAAAAAAAAACCAAAGATATGATTTTAGGTTAGTTACCAAATGAGATTATGACTGTACAACTCAATCTAGCTAATTCCTCCCTGTTCAATTACAACCAATTTTAAATTCCTCATAAAAACCACTTTAGAATAACCACTTCTAGTCCCCCAAAAGTCCATGGAATTGGGACGACGACACCTCCATAACTTCTTCAAGCTGTACATGAGCGTTGAGATATCCTTGGGGGTAAGTGGTAGGAAGAATGAAGCAAATGCAGTAGCAAGACGTGTCCTGACTTGACCCAGCTGAAAGTCCTTGAGACCAGGAATCCAAGTAGGCACATTCTGTAAAATATAACTCTCAAAACAAAAGTTTACAATCGAGATATCTTTTGTTTGATTCTCCTGAATCAATTTTTCAGGTGGTCTCCCTCTATCAAATCTGATCAGTATGACTCTGAGCCTAATCACACTTTTTAAAAACACAAAGACAAAATCTTTCTCCCCAAATACTGTGTTCCTTAGTCTGTGAACAGAAAAGTTTGTATCTTGCACTCTCTCCCAGAGTAATAATATAACCATAAAACTCAAAGTCACACCCATTATGAAGATTAAACGATTTTTACAAAAGGAAGTAAGCTAAACAATGAGCCTGATAGGCTTTTGTATTCTATAATATCAGGAAATGAACCCAAAGTTCCTGTGGAGCCCATGTCAAGAAAATTGTGCTTCCTATTGTGGTAAATATCAAAAGTAACCACAAACCCTCGCTAGTCGGGATCCACGAGCCATATGGCCTTTAGTGGGGTAATTCATAAAATAAACCAAATACCTTTTATCAATTCCAATATCGATAAGCAACACATCAAACCAGGACTTTTGCCCAAAATATCTCAATCTGTTAAGTTCTCTTCTCGGAGCCACAGATTTTTATTTAACCTTAATAACTTCTATAATATATGTCTGCATTCATTCTCCCTGGTGTTACAGACATTTATCACAACTCTGTACTTGGAGTTAGTGACTAATTTTTCCCTATCTAAGTTCCAAACCGTGGATGAAAATCTCCACCTGATTCAGGTAATCTCTTGTTACCTTTTAATAGTACCTGTAATTAAGAAGTAGCTTGTCTAGCTAGGATTTCAACCCCAAATTCCCAAGGAGCCCAAGTTAAAAAGAATATGAGTTTCCTGAAAGCCTTTTAAACAACTTTCTTAAAAAAGCAGCTTTTAGCCAAGCAACCAGAGCTTCCAGGGACTAAGCCACTACCTAAAGACTATACATGGACTGACCCTGGACTCTGACCTCATAGGTAGCAATGAATATCCTAGTAAGAGCACCAGTGGAAGGGGAAGCCCTGGGTCCTGCTAAGACTGAACCCCCAGTGAACTAGATTGTTGGGGGGAGGGCGACAAGGGGGGGAGGATGGGGAGGGGAATACCCATAAAGAAGGGGAGGGGGGAGGGGGATGTTTGCCCAGAAACCGGGAAAGGGAATAAAACTCCAAATGTATACAAGAAATACTCAAGTTAATAAAAAAAAAAAAAAAAAAAAGCAGCTTTTAATCTCTAACTCTCTGAGCAGCCATTACTTTTCACACAGCAGGGGACCTATAGCCTGCCAGGCCAGGTGGCTTCCTGTTTCTTTGTTTGAATTAATGCCCTTAAGATATCACATGACTTAACATGGCTCTGGCCTCCTCTTACTTAGGAAATAAAAACTGTTTCTCAACTCTTAGGATTATTAGTGGATTTTGGCCCATCACATTGGTTCACCTGAGCAATTATCTGTTGTTGTAAAAATATAAAAAAAAAATCAAAAAAATATTGTCTTTTATCCCACTTGGTCCTACACCTCGGTGTCCCAAGATATCTGGTAGATATCTTGGCGGAAACACATCCCAGCCACGCACTTTGCAGTTTGTACTCTACCCCAGATTGCAGATTGCAGTTGTACCAGTCTGCAATCCCACCAACAATGGAGGAGTGTTCCTCTTTCTCCACATACTCGCCAGCATCTGCTGTCACCTAAGTTTTTGATCTTAGCCATTCTCACTGTTGTGAGGTGAAATCTCAGGGTTGTTTTGATTTGCATTTCCCTTATGACTAAAGATGTTGAACATTTCTTTAGGTGTTTCTCAGCCATTCCGCATTCCTCAGCTATGGACTCTTTGTTTAGCTCTGAACCCCATTTTTTAATAGGGTTATTTGTCTCGCTGCGGTCTAACTTCTTGAGTTCTTTGTATTTTTGGATATAAGCCCTCTATCACTTGTAGGATTGGTAAAGTTTTTTCCCAATCTGTTGGTTGCCGTTTTGTCCTAACAACATTGTCCTTTGCCTTCCAGAAGCTTTGCAGTTTTATGAGATCCCGTTTGTCGATTTCTGCTCTTAGAGCATAAGCCATTGGTGTTTTGTTCAGGAAATTTTCTCTAGTGCCCATGTGTTCGAGATTCTTCGGGTTGGGAGATTTTTAATCACTGCTTCTGTTTACCAATCTTTATTTAAAGATCTGCTTACTGATCTTTATTTAAATTTGGTAAGTGGTATCTCTCTAGAAAATCACCCATTTTATTTAGAATTTCCAATTCTGTGGAATATAGACTCTTGAATTTAGACCTAATGTTTGTTTATTTGTCTTTCCTTGGTGTCTATTGCTCTATGTCCCTTTTATTTCTGTTTTTGTTAATATGGGTACTGTCTGCCTTCTGGTTAGTCTGGCTAAGGCTTTATCTATCTTATTGATTTTCTCAAAGAACCAGCTTTTGGGTTCCTTGATTTTTTGTATTGTTTTCTTTGTTTCTAATTGATTGATTTCAGCCATGAGTTTGATTATTTCCTGAAATAGAGGGATATTTGATTTTGCTATGTCTTATTTATTTCTTCATTATTTACTATTCAATTTCCTATTAAAAACTCATTTAGTTACCCTTTTTTTAAAAATGTTCTTTATTTTTATTTATATGAGTACACTGTAGCTGTCTTCAGATACACCAGAAGAGGGCACCAGATCTCATTACAAATGATTTTGAGCCACCATGTGGTTGCTGGGAATTGAACTCAGGACCTCTGGAAGAAGGGTCAGTGTTCTTAACCAGTGTGAGCCATTTCTCCAGCCCTCTAGTTACTCTTTTTAATGTGGTAAAATTCTGTTTTCTTCTGTAATAACATGTGTTACCAAGAAGCGGCCAAATTGATTTCCAGAGTGATTGTAGAAGTTTCCACTCCTAAAGTAAACCCACATACACTAAATCTAATAACACAGAATGTAGGGAATAACCTTGAATTCATTGGTACAGGAGACAACTTCCTGATCAGATCATTCATAGCTCAGGCACTAAGATCAACAATTAATAAGTGGGACCTTATGAAACTGAAAATCTTTAAAGCAAAGGACACATTCAAAAGGACAAAACTGGAACCTACAGAATGGGAAAATACATTCACCAGTGCCATATCTGACAGAGGCTGGTATCCAAAATATATAAGGAAGCCAACAAACTGGACACCAACAAAGTAAATAATCCAGTTAAAAGTGGGGTAGAGACTTAAACAGGTAATTCTCAGCAGAGGAACATCTAGTAGCTGAGAAGCACTTAAAGAAATGTTCAACATCTGTAGCCATCAGGTAAATGAACATCAAAATAATATTCCCATCAGATACACCTGTTAGAATCGGTAAGATCAAAGACACAGTGACAGCCCATGCTGCCACATGTGAAGCAAGGGAAGCACTTCTTTGTCCCTGATGGGATTGCAAAAATTATACAGCCACTTTGGAAATCAATATGACAGATTCTCAGAAAATTGGGGACAGATCTACTTCAAGATGCAGGTATACCAATACTGGGCATATATTCAAAGGATACTCTACCAAACCACAATGACACTTGGTCAAGTATATTCATAGCAGTTTTATTCATAATAAGTAAGGAACTGGAAACAACCTACACGGAGCCATATTGGATTGAAAAGCTCTCAGGGAGAACTTTCCCTCGGGATGGAGACCCTCCAACTTCAATGACCAGGCCGAGACACCACAGGATGCAATCAGCAAGAGGATTTGATTTATTGTCGGGATACACAGGTACCTGTGGGCGCTTCAGTCGCTCGGGGGACTGGCGCGCCCACGGAACCAAGGATGGGCTTTTTTATAGGATTTTGGGGAGCAGAAGCAAGCATACAGAAGCAGATGCATGGTTACAGGGATATCATTGGTGGATTCTAATGTTTCCTAGCTACCTTCCTGAAACATAACGGCTGACTCGGCCCCCAAAGGGTTCAGCCCGGGGGCAAGTTTCCTAGCTACCTTCCTGAAACATAACGGCTGACTCGGCCCCCCAAGAGTTTAGCCCGGGGGCAAGTTTCCTAGCTACCTTCTTGAAACATAACAACTGACTCGGCCCCCCAAGAGTTTAGCCTGGGGGCAAGTTTCCTAGCTACCTTCTTGAAACATAACAACTGACTCGGCCCCCCACCAGGGTGTGGGACCTCTCCCGGGGCTTTTTCTTATTGTCAGGTGCTCAACCGCAGTCATCCTGTTGCCAGGCCTTCAACCAAACATCTCCTGCTTGGCAGCCGCTGTATACTCAGTGTTCTAACCTTTCCCTGAACCAGTTATCTTAAGTACAGCCTTGCAAAATGGCGTTACTGCTGCTAAGCTGGGGTCTTTCATTCCCCCATTTTTTTGCTAACTTTGAGTGAAATCTTTCACTCAACTTGGTCAAGAAATTTCTGTCTCTTGTTGTCTCAGCCTATGGTACTGCTGCGTCAGTACGAGGGTCTGAATGACTGAAAGTCTATCCCTCATGAACTGTACCAGCCTATTAAGGATGCAGGGTCCAAAAAGAAGAATTAGGAGAAGAATAAGTAGGGGTCCCATCAGGGTAGACAGGAGGGTAGCAAACCAAGGGGATCGGTTAAACCACCCCTCGAACCATCCCTGTTGGGAATCAAACAGTTTTTGTCTTTGGGCCAGGCGTTCTCGAAGCTTAGCCATATTATCTCTTACTATTCCAGTATGGTCTGCATAGAAACAGCACTCTTCTTTTAGAGCAGCACATAATCCACCCTCGCGGAGGAACAACATATCTAGCCCTCGTCTATTTTGGAGGACCACTTCAGACAACGATGTTAAGGACTTTTCTAATGCACTCACAGACTCTTCTATAGCTTTAAGATCTGCATTCATGGCTGCTTGTAACTGACGGAAATGGCCAGTTTCAATGAGTGCAGTGGTCCCGGTCCCTATACCCGCGGCCACTCCCCCCAAGGTGATTCCTCCTAGGAGTAAAGCTAAAGTCAGGGTGGCAGGCTCTCATCGAAAACGAGTCTGTTTCTCAAAAAACGAGGATATATACTCGGATTCATGGTAGGTGACTTTGGGCCAAATTTCTACTAATACACAATAGTCAGAGGATTGGTTGAGGACTGTGGCTGAGATACAGGGTGTTAGTCCGGTATTGCAGGCCCAGTATGTGCCTTTTGGTGCTGCCAGGAAGTAGTTCCCGATGGGAATCTTCTGAGTGGTGTTGCAGAGGGTCTGGTGTGTGTGGGGTACATTCCCCAAGCAGAGCCCTCGTCCCGAGACCTCGGGCAGAGTTAGTCTGTGGCTGGGGGTATTGGCACAACTGTCTGGGGCAGCAGTCAGGTTGGTGTAATTTCCAATGACTGCTACCCCTTCATAATAGGGCGGACCGGAAACGAGACACAACCAGCACTCCTGAGTCCTAAAAGGGTCTGAATAGTTGAGAGCCAGATATGCACCAGCCACCAAATTGAATAATCGATCCCCGGTGCCTGGCGATGGGGAGATCAAAATGGTGGAGCCCCCCGTTGTGGAGAAGGGGCTTGTGGGAGTACTACCAGGGGCCTGGGTGACCTTAGGCAATGACGGGGGTTGGGCTTGTGCCGGGAGCGAGGGAGGCTTCTGATCTGGTAGAACTGGGTTGGGTCCAATGGGTCGAGTGGCCAGGGGAGAGACTTGTCTATTTAGAGAGAACAGACCCACCGGATCAGTCCCTGTGACGTATAAGCGCAGGCCCCAAGATTTGGGCCCGTCCCAGGTCGCTCTTCTACCTGAGTCGGTGAAGTGGAGGACGAGGGGATTGCATTTCGCGTCCCGTTTACACAAGGTGTAAGGAGGCCGACCGTCTCGTTTCAGAGTTATCAGGTCCCAAGATGAGGATGGCTTCCAATACGCATCCCCAGTAGTCTCACATCCCCACTGGGCACAGTACCCACTCCCCGGCCCTCCGCACTGCCGGCTCACTCTGTGTCCAGGGCAAACGTAGATCTCTTTGCTGTGGGAAGCCGGACTGCAACCATAGTAGGTGGTTGAGGGATGCCAATTATGGGTAGTGCCAGGCTCCCACTTGTAGTCTATCACATCACAAAGGTCAAAGTATAAGGGAGGGAAGGCATCGGCCAGTGTCCCCCTTACGGAGGTAGCATTAGCCAGCCTTCCTGTCATGAGATTAGTGACTATCCAGGTAATGTTATAAATGTGGTGGGGGCTTATTCCCCCACTGACTCTAGGCCACAAAAGGACTAGGAGGAGCCACGTAGGAGTTTTAACTTTAAGGGGTTTGGAGTGCGCTGAACTCTCCATGTCTGGGGTGTAGTGTTGTGATTAGTCAATTCCTCAGACCGGACTGCCTTGACGTGTGATGCGTGGATCCAAGCCGCGACTCCATCTACCTTTAGGGCGGTCGGGGTAGTCAGGAGGACGGTGTAGGGTCCTTTCCACCGTGGCTCGAGATTCTTGGTCTGGTGTCTGCGCACCCACACGGTGTCTCCAATCTGGAACGGGTGTGGCACCACCGGATGCTCAAGCTCGTCCTGGTAAGCAGCGGCCAAAGGTCTCCAGACGTCTTTCTGCACAATCTGTAGGGCCTGTAAATGGGCCCTCAGAGAAGGGCTGTCAGTGAAATCAGCAATGTTTGAATCAAAGAAATGGACAAATGGGGGTGGTGCTCCATACATTATTTCAAAAGGAGTTAGACCATGGGGGCCCGGGGTATTCCGGGCCCGATAGAGAACTAGGGGAAGGAGGGCCACCCAATCCTTTGAGCCAGTTGCAAGCGTAAGTTTGGATAAAGTCTCCTTAATTGTTCTATTCATGCGTTCTACCTGACCTGAACTCTGGGGTCTATAGGCACAATGTAATTTCCAATCAATCCCCAGCAATTTGGCCACCAACTGACTTACGTGGGAGACGAAAGCGGGCCCGTTGTCCGACCCCAACGCTTGAGGCATGCCATACCTGGGAAAGATTTCCTCGAGGAGCTTCTTGGTGACCATTTTTGCAGTCTCGTGCTTTGTGGGGAAGGCTTCGACCCATCCTGAGAAGGTGTCTACAAACACTAGGAGATACTTGTATCCATACATACCTGGTTTAATTTCAGTAAAATCAATTTCCCAATGGATGCCGGGACGGTGTCTCCTAGGACGAACTCCTTGTCCAATCATGGTCCTTCCCGGGTTAACCTGAGCGCACGCTTTGCAACTCTCAGTCACCTTTTGTATCGCTTTGTCCCGATTCAAAAACCACAGATTTATCTCTTCCCGATCTAGTAAGGTTTTCATCTTCTTAAACCCCAAATGGGTTAATTTGTGTAAAAAAGAGATCAATTCAAAAGTCATTTTTATTGGCATAACTGTCTTTCCTTTGTAGACCCACTGTTTTAGTTGAGGGTGGTAGATGGCCCCCATTTTTTCTAGGAGCTCTATGTCCTCATGGGCATAAACCCAACTGGTTTGTCCCACTGGTGGGGGCGTGGGTTGGTCTGGGCTATTTAAGGGTAAGATTTGTTTGCTCATGGCCACTTCTCGCGCCGTGGCATCGGCCAGCCGGTTTCCTCGTGCCTCTGGGTTGTGCCCCTTCTGGTGTCCTGGACAATACATAATACTCAGTCTTTTGGGCAAGAATAGGGCTTCTAAGAGGGCCAGAATTTCAGCCTTATTTTTAATATCTTTACCCTCAGATGTGAGCAGTCCCCGCCTCCGGTAGATCTCCCCGTGGATGTGTGCCATGGCAAAGGCATAGCGGCTGTCTGTATATACATTTAGCCTCTTACCTTTTGCCATCTTGAGCGCCTGAGTCAAGGCGATGAGTTCAGCCCGTTGTGCGGAGGTACCAGCAGGCAGGGCTTTTGCCCAAATTACTTTGTCCTCCGTAGTGACCGCAGCTCCAGCCTTTCGCTGTCCCTCTGCCAAGAAGCTGCTGCCATCCGTGTACCATGTGTGGTCAGCATTCTGAAGAGGCTGGTCCGATAGGTCCGGCCTGGTTCCATGTACTTCTGCGAGGATTTGTAGGCAGTCATGTTGTTCTGCCTCCTCTGGTAGAGGAAGCAAGGTGGCAGGATTGAGGGCGACTACGGGCCTAAACTGAACCCGTTCTGCATCCAGTAACAAGGCTTGGTAGTGGGTCATGCAGGAATTAGAGAGCCAGCGGTCTGGGGGCTGCTTTACCAAGGCCTCCACTGCGTGGGGTGCTAGGATGGTGAGTGGCTGTCCCAAAGTCAATTTTCCAGCATCCTTGATCAGGACAGCAATAGCAGCCACCATCCTTAGGCACGGTGGCCAGCCGGAGGCCACAGGGTCCAATTTCTTAGACAGGTAGGCTACAGGGCGTTTCCAGGGTCCCAACCTTTGTGTTAGGACCCCTTTAGCATACCCCTGTTTCTCATCGATGAACAGTTCAAAAGGTTTGGTAATATCAGGGAGACCCAAGGCAGGGGAGGACAATAAGGCCTGTTTGATGTTTTCAAATGCTTTTTGCTGCTCTGGTCCCCACTGGAAGAGCACCCCCGGTTTAGTGAGGGGGTACAAAGGGGCTGCCATTTCAGCAAACCCAGGAATCCAGAGGCGGCAGAATCCTGCTGTCCCCAAGAACTCTCGTAGCTGTCGGCCATTCTTGGGGGCAGGGATGCCGGCCACAGTCTGTCTCCTGGCCGGGGTCAGCCATCGCTGTCCATCCCGTAGCTGGTAGCCTAAATAAGTAACCTGGGTCTGGCAAATTTGAGCCTTTTTGGCAGAGGCTCGGTAGCCCAATTGTCCCAAAGTCTGTAAGAGGGATTCAGTTCCCCGTTGGCATGCAGTTTCAGAAGTGGCCGCTAGGAGGAGGTCATCTACATATTGCAGGAGTATGAGGGTGGGATGCTGAACCCTAAAGTCAGCTAAGTCCCGATGTAAGGCCTCATCAAAGAGCGTTGGGCTGTTTTTAAACCCTTGAGGCAGTCTTGTCCAAGTTAATTGTCCTGAAAGCCCTACTTCAGGGTCTTTCCACTCAAAGGCAAATAAGGGTTGGCTTTTCGGGCTCAGCCGGAGGCAAAAGAAGGCATCTTTCAGGTCCAAAACCGTATACCAAGTATGTGTAGGGGGCAGTGTACTGAGCAAATTGTAAGGGTTTGGAACAGTCGGATGAATATCTTCTACCCTCTTGTTGACCTCTCTCAAGTCTTGTACTGGCCTATAATCTCCAGTGCCGGGTTTCTTTACAGGCAGAAGAGGCGTATTCCAAGGCGACCGGCAGGGAACTAGGATGCCTTGATCCAGAAGCCTCGTAATGTGAGGCCTTATGCCTTGATAAGCTTCATGTGACAGAGGGTATTGTTTTATGGAGACTGGAGTTGCAGTGGCCTTTAACTGTATAATTAAGGGGGGCTGTTGGAGCGCCAACCCCATCCCACCAGTCTCTGCCCAAGCCAGTGGAAAATTCGTGACCCAAGTGCCTATTTCTAGGGATTGTGGCTTGTCCTGTCCCGGTTCATATAGTCTATATTCATCCTCTAATTGTAGGGTTAGAACTTGAAGGGGAGTTCCGTGGGGGCCAGTTATTTGGGCCCCTCCTTCCTCAAAATGAATTTGTGCTTTTAGTTTGGTGAGCAGGTCACGGCCCAGCAGAGGGTACGGGCAGTCCGGAACATGTAAGAAGGAATGGGTCACCTTACCGGTAGCCAGCTGAACCCGGCGGTCCGTAGTCCATCGGTATTGTTTCTCACCAGTAGCTCCTTGTACCCAGGCCGTCCGGTCGCTGAGTTGTCCTGAAGCTTGAGTGAGGACTGAATGCTGGGCTCCTGTGTCTACCAGGAAAGTAACCGGCTGCCCCCCAACTTTAAGCGTTACCCTGGGCTCAGGGGGGGACTCCTGGCCCTGACCTCCCTAATCTTTATCTAGAGCCAAGAGGGAGGTTCGTGGTCGAGGCTTTCGGGGTCCGCCAGGCTTCTTGGGGCACTCTCTGGCCCAGTGCCCTTTCTCTTTGCAATAGCCACATTGATCTTTATCCAGCTTCAGCCCCTTTCGAGCTCCCCCCCATCTCCCTTCCTTTCTTGGCCCTGAACTATGGCGGCCAAGATTCGACTTAGTTCTTTGTTTCTTTTTTTATCTCTCTCTTCCCTCTCTCTGCGAACTCTATCTTCTTTTTCTTCTTGTGTCTCTCTCTTATTAAAAATCCTTTCAGCTTCTTTAAGTAAATCCTGTAATGTATAGCCCTGCAAATTTTCTAACCTCTGTAACTTAGTCCTGATATCTGGAGCAGCCTGCCAGATGAAGGACATAGAGACACTCGTCATTTGTCCTGGGTCATCTGGGTCATAGGGAGTGTACATACGGTAGGCCTCCTTAAGTCTCTCTAGAAAGGCGGAGGGAGTTTCCCCTGCTTCCTGTAATACCTGTTTTACCTGAGCCAAATTAGTAGGGCGTCGTGTAGCCCCTCGGAGACCCGCTAGAAGCAACTGGCGATAAAGGCGTAGGTGTCCCTTACCTTCGGCTGTATTAAAATCCCAGTTTGGTCTCTTAAGTGGGAATGCAGCATCAATTTCCTCAGGCAGCTGGGTGGGACGCCCATCATCTCCCAGAACATGCTTTCTGGCCTCTAGGAACACTCTTTGTTTTTCTTCTGAGGTTAAGAGAGCCTGTAAGAGCTGTTGGCAGTCATCCCAAGTAGGCTGGTGGGTAAGTAAAACAGATTCTATTAGGTCGGTGAGTGCCACCGGATCTTTGGAGAAAGAAGGGTTGT
The DNA here is from genome assembly GCF_021556685.1 of Rattus norvegicus. NCBI lineage: Eukaryota > Metazoa > Chordata > Mammalia > Rodentia > Muridae > Rattus > Rattus norvegicus. The sequence goes on from NC_141542.1 coordinate 14,731,952, forward strand.
GTTGTTTCCAATTGTAAATGTCAGCTGCTGAAAACGGCCAGTATTGGGTCTGGCCACCGGTTCCCTGTCTAAGTGGAAAAGCCTGGGAGGTTGTATCTGGCATCACCTCGCGCTTATTGCGCAATCTCCCTGCGACAGGGGAGAAACCCTTATCAGACTGTGGCCCGGCAACTGATCTGGCCGGCAGCTCTGCCTCCTCCGTTTCAGCCAGGCCTGTAGGTAAATGATATGGGGGAGGAGGATCTTCAGAGAGAAGATCTATGAGAGGGGAGTTTGAGTCTGCCGGGAGGACAGGTTTCTTAGAAGGCTCTGATTTAATTAGAGTGGGGTAGAGAGAGGAAGACGGGGCCAGCAAACCGGGCGGGGCCGAGGGGACAAGCTGGGGGTTGAGGGGAGGCCAATTCGGGTCCACGAAGGGTTCCGCCCAGGGGGGGGGGGGTATAAGGCGAGACTCTCCCAAGTGATAATATAAGGAACCTGGTCAGGATGTCCGTGGACGACCCGATCTTTAACCTGTAAAATAATGATCTTATTAAATGTGCCATTCACTGGCCATCCGGCTCCGAAGGTGGGCCACTCGGATGTGCAGAGAGTCTGCCATTTTCCTTTTTTAACCTCGACGGACTGGTTGTGTGCCCGGTCGTGGACGTCTTTCCAATGATCAAGAGTGAGACTTAGGGGCGTTGTTAGGGACTGTCCCATGTTAGTTCTAAGGAAGATTAGAACACAGAGAAAACAAACAACACCAACAGTCAAACAAACAACAGACAGGCGTGCTGCACGGCTTTGGTACCAAACTGAAAGCAAAAAGTCAGATAGAGGTGGCAAAAGTCCGGGGCCCTCTGAAAGCCAAAAATACAGACAGAGGTGCCGTTAGTCCGGATCTTTCTCAGATGGAGGTGGCAAAGGTCCGGGGCCCTCTGAAAGCCAAAAATACAGACAGAGGTGCCGTTAGTCCGGATCTTTCTCCTCTAACCAGAGTCCCAGATTGGGGCCCGAAAAGTCGGGCCCCTAGCACCCTTGGAACGTCTTCCAGGGCTGCGGGGCGAGAAGTCCGAGCTCCTCAGCTCCTTCTTCGTCCCACCCAAATTCCAAACAACCTGGCTGAGCGCTCACAGAACAGACCTGGCTGAGCGCTCACAGAACCTGGCTGAGCGCTAACAGAACAGACTTGGCTGAGCGCCCACAGAACAGACCTGGCTGAGCGCTCACAGAACAGACAGAATAAGGTAGAACGAGACAAAATTAGACAGACAGACAGACGTCGGCCGGCTTACCTCCCAGTGGGTGGTCGGTGGTCCCTGGGTGGAGGATCTCCTTTCCCGGCCAACGCACCAAATGAAAAGCTCTCAGGGAGAACTTTCCCTCGGGATGGAGACCCTCCAACTTCAATGACCAGGCCGAGACACCACAGGATGCAATCAGCAAGAGGATTTGATTTATTGTCGGGATACACAGGTACCTGTGGGCGCTTCAGTCGCTCGGGGGACTGGCGCGCCCACGGAACCAAGGATGGGCTTTTTTATAGGATTTTGGGGAGCAGAAGCAAGCATACAGAAGCAGATGCATGGTTACAGGGATATCATTGGTGGATTCTAATGTTTCCTAGCTACCTTCCTGAAACATAACGGCTGACTCGGCCCCCCAAGAGTTTAGCCCGGGGGCAAGTTTCCTAGCTACCTTCTTGAAACATAACAACTGACTCGGCCCCCCAAGAGTTTAGCCTGGGGGCAAGTTTCCTAGCTACCTTCTTGAAACATAACAACTGACTCGGCCCCCCACCAGGGTGTGGGACCTCTCCCGGGGCTTTTTCTTATTGTCAGGTGCTCAACCGCAGTCATCCTGTTGCCAGGCCTTCAACCAAACATCTCCTGCTTGGCAGCCGCTGTATACTCAGTGTTCTAACCTTTCCCTGAACCAGTTATCTTAAGTACAGCCTTGCAAAATGGCGTTACTGCTGCTAAGCTGGGGTCTTTCAGGATTTGGGCCTAGCCGCTTTTTGACTGCATGGTTCAAAGTGACTCTGGGCTGTTTGGCCACAGAGACTCACCCCGAAGATGACTGCCATAAATCTTAAGATTGTTGGATAAAGCCTCTCCCATGAATTTACGGCACAGGGGTATAACATTCAAGGGATGCCTCAGCTCGAGCAGATACCAGTTATCTCCTCAGTCAACACCCAGTGTCTCCACCACCTGACCTCATCGCCTGACTTCTTTGCCTCCAGCTATCACTGCCTATACCCTCATCTCCCCCTCCTTCATATTTCACAAAGGTCACTCCCCCTACCTGAAAGCCTTAAAAGCTGCAATGTTCATCCCAATAAACGAGACCTTGACAACAGAACTTTTGCTTGGTCTCCTTCTTCTCTTCACCCCCATTTTGGCTCACAGGTAGAAAGCCTCTTCGGGACCCTGAATAACTGGGTCCCCGCTGGCGGGGACAACAACCTAGATTTCCTCCTCTAAAGAATGGATAAAGAAAACATGGTGCATTCTAGAATGGAGTATTACTCAGCTGGTAAAAATGATAATATCATGAAGTTTGCCAGCAAAAGGATGTAAGTAGAAAAGATTATCCTGACTGAGGTAGTCCAGATACAGAAAGGCAAACTTTGTATGTACTCACTTGTAAATGGATATTATCTGTACAGTAAAGGAAAACTATGCTATAATCCATAGACCCCCAAAAGCTAAGTAACATGGAGGGCGCAATGGGGGACAAGCAAATCTCACTGAGAAAGGGAAACCAAACAGGTGTCACAGGTGAATGGAGAGAGGGACTGGGTAGGAGAGGGGTGACCAGGAGGGATCATGTTTGGGGAGGAACAAGGGAGAGAGTTTTGGGAGTGACAGCTGGAATGAATGGGAAGGGCATACATCTCTGGGATGAGCTAGAAAGCTAGGACAATGGAAACATTCAGGAATCAATGAGGGTATATCGAGCCTGAATTGATCATCTCCTATAACTAGGGAAGACTTCCACTGGAGGTTCTGGGATATTAACCCTGCCACTAAATCTTCAACCTACAATTTATCTTGTCTAATAGATGTGCTGGGGTAAAGGTTGTAAAGAAATCATGGGAGTGGCCAATCAATGACTGGTCCAGCTTGAGACCCATGCAATGAGAGGGACTCCACCGCTGACACTGCCTGGAAGGTCACAAAACTGCCATGGCAGATGGATATCTACAGGAGGCCTGCCCTTTTCTGAAGAGAAACAGGGAAGAGCAGAAGGTGACGATAAGAGGGGAGGTGTAGGAAAAGAAGTAGGGGTAGGAGGGAAGGGAAACTGTAGTCAGGACAGACAAGAAATAATAAACAATGTATTGTTTGGAAAACAAACCTCCTCACCCTGTGAAGAGGCAAATTCTATTTGTCAAGAAATTGACTTACAATGACTTTTCACCATGGCATCAATCTCATCTCAAAATTTCTATTTATTGGGCTGGGGATTTAGCTCAGTGGTAGAGTGCTTACCTAGGAAGCGCAAGGCCCTGGGTTCGGTCCCCAGCTCCGAAAAAAAGAACAAAAAAAAATTTTCTATTTATTTGGTGTTGTGGTACACACTTGTATCCCAGCACTGAGGAAGTAGAGAAGTAGGACTCCAAAATTAAGACTAGTCTTTGGATATTTTCCTCATAGAATTTGTATTGCTGATGGACATAATGACAAAAATCAATGTGAGGATGTGATTTTAGTTGGCAGCTTGTGATCAAAGCCCATCATTTATGGAAGAGGGGCGGGAACTTAAACAGGAGGAAAGAGAAAACCTGGAGGGAAGCTGGACACTGACTTGTTCTTTATGACTTTCTTGGTTTTAGACTAGTACCTGGTTTATTGACAATTCTGCACACATGCAGGCACTGCCCAGAAGTGGACAGCTGCAGCTTTACAACCCCTTTCCAGGACAACCCTGGAAGATACCGGTGAAGGGAAATCTTCACAGTGGGCAGAACTTTGGGCAGTAAACATGGTACTACAGCTTGTTTGGAGGAAGAAATGGCCAGATGTAGGATTGTTCACTGACTCAGGGACTGGAGCCAATGGATTGGTTGGTCAGGGACTTGGAAAGGTCATAATTGGAAAATAAGTGAGAAAGACATCTGGGAAAGAAGTATGTGGATAGATTTCTCCAAATGGCCAAAGGGTGCTTCTACTAGGAGCCACAACAAACATTCCATTGAACTGAAGCGCAGTCTTCCCCCTGGTCATTTTGGGTTTCTAAGGCCTTTAAACCAACAAGCTAAGAAAGGAATAACAGTATTAGGAGGGAGTGAGAGAGATCCAGATTGCCATGGGGAAATGGGATTGCCTCTCCTCAATGGAGGTTAGAAGGGTTATGTCTGGATGCAGGAGATCCTTTAGGGTGTCGCTGAGTAGTATCTTGACCTGTGATTAAAGTCAATGGGAAACTACAAAAGCCTAATCCAAGCAGAATGACAAAGGGCACAGACCCATCAGGTCACTTCTCCAGGAAAAGAGCCAAGACCTGCTGAGGTGTTCTCGGAGGGTATTGAAAATACAGAATGGGTAGTAGAGGAAGGCAGTTATAAATATCACCTAAGACGATGTGTCCAGTTGTAGAAGTGAGGGTTTTAAGTGGTATGAATGCTTCTGTTTTAGTTTGTTAGGAAGACATTTATATAGATATTTACACTATCTTCTAGTTTCTTTAGCATCAATTAAGAGATTATCTATCAGTATTTAAGTTGAGATACTAAAAGGATGTTCCCTAGGGACATTAGTCTTCTAAATTTACAATGCTTTTGCGACTGTATGAGGGACAGTAATATCATGCTAGGTATATTTATGATCTGGTTATTGTTTAATTTGGACATAAAATATGATTTGTGTCCAAGTTGACAAGGGGTGAATTGTGATGACTATTCCTGGTTGTCATCCTGACTGCCTCTGGAATGAACTACAATCCAGAAATGGAGGGCATACCTGTGATCCAGATCTTGAGGCTAGAAGACACAGGTTTCTGACCCAGATCTTGACCTGGAGATCTTGAGGCATAGTGGCCATGAAAAGCTTAGGCCCAGGCAAGATGATATGCACCCTTAATCCCAGGAGATTGAGGCCAGCAGATCCCTGAGTTCGAGGTCAGCCTGGGATAAAGCAATTTCCAGATCCAGGTGTGGTGGACACACCTTTAATCTGGGCCACACGTGCTGGAGGCCTACATAAGGATATTGGAAGAAGGAAGACTCTTCCCCTGCTTGCATTTACTTGCCAACATGTCTGTTGGAACCTATCTCCTGCTTCTACAGGAGACCAGCTGAAACAACGAGCCTTGTGGACTGAGCAACTGCTAGATTTCTGGACTTCCTATTCACAGCTGCCCATTGTTAGATTAGTTGAACTGCAGACTGTGAAGGTCATTACATTAAATTCCCTTAATATACAGAGACATTCCATAAGTTCTGTGACTCCAGAGGACCCTGACTAACACACACACACACACACACACACACACACACACACACACACACACAACTCATGACTAACTTGAAATGGTGGAGTCGCCCATAGTAGGGTGGTATCTTTCACATCATTAATTCCACCAACTGAAAAATCATAAGCCCAGCTTCAGGCACTCAGCACATTAAACCTCTGTGATGTGATCCATGTTTTTGGGGAAATGGTTGGATGAGGAAAGCATTACTTTGAGTTGGTGAACCCAGATCTAGACAGTTAAATGCCATTAGTTCTTTATTATCTTTATACCCCAATCATTAGCTGTGAGTATAAAACATGAAGGAAAAGATTAGGAAGGGGTTAACTAGCAGGACTTGATGCCTATCTTTGTATTTTGAACTTTTGCTGTAGGGAAGAGGCTACCAAGCAGGACTCTATACCTAGGTTTAGGTGTTGGGACTTGGGATGTAGGGAAGGGGTGCTTAGCAGGAACTGAACCCCAAGCTGTATGTGCCTGTGTGCCTTTGGCTCTGTGGGAGAAAATACCATGTAGAACCAGACACAGCCATATATCGTATGAGGGTTTTGGTTACAGGGTGGGGGCCACCTAGGCTTGCATCTAGGTGCTTGTGTGAAGCGTTGATTGAATGAATGGGAAGCTATCCAGCAATAACCGAAGCAGCCTGAATGAGAGAGAGAGAGAGAGAGAGAGAGAGAGAGAGAGAGAGAGAGAGAGAGAAAGAGAGAGAGAGAGAACCTTTGTATCTTACAAGACCAGAAAAGTAGCCATGTGTGTGTGTGTGTGTGTGTGTGTGTGTGTGTGTGTATGTGTGTGTGTGTGTGTGTGTGCATGGAGCTTTGTATCTAGCATGACATAACAGCTTGCAATGACAGCACACTCACATCCATGTGAGAATCTAGGTATCTAAGAGTTAGGCTTTGAATACGCTTGGCCCAGGGAGTGGCACTATTAGGAAGTGTGGCCTTGTTGGGATAGGTGTGTCACTGTGGTGTGAGCTTTAAGAGCCTTATCCTAGCTGCCTGGAAGCCAGTATTCTAATGCAGCTCTCAGATAAAGATGTAGAACTCTCAGCTTCTCCTATACCTTCTCCTACAACTGGACAATGCCATGTTCCTTCCTTGATGATAATGGACTGAACCTCGGAACCTGTCAACCAGTCCCAACTAAATGTTCTTATAAGATTGGCCTTGGTCAAGGTGTCTGTTTGCAGCAGTAAAACCCTATCTAAGAAAGAAGTTGGTACCAGGGACTGCAGCATTGCTGTCATAGGCCTGACCATGCTTTTGTTTGGAAGAATATGGACTTTGGGTTTTGAATTTGGAAAAACAGTAGAATGGTTTAAATGGGGTTTAATGGGCTATCCTAGTAGGAATTTGGACTTAGTTACTGCGTAGGAACTGTGAGAACCTGGCTCAAGAGGTTTCAGTGGAAAATTTCAACATGTGGCCTAGAGATTGTTTTGGGGTCTTTTGGTGAAGAATGTGGCTACTTTTTTGCCCTTGTCTGAAAAGTCTGCCTTAGGCTAATGTAAAGAGATTCATATTAATTGCATTGACAAAGAAAATCTCAAAGAAATCCAGGAAAGGTTTTGTTCTCTGGTTAGGTCCCATAAAGAACATTTTGAACAAGTGTAGCAAGCTTAGAAAGGAAAATATAAAATATATGGTATTAAAGGGGCACCAGACAATAAAATGGAGCTGAATCCTGTGTTCAAGGAAATCAAATTGAATTAAGGGAGACCTTGGGACAAGATCCCATCTAGCTAAATTTAGGTCCAGGAACCTTAGTACAAGCCTTTCAACCCAGGAGGCAAGGACAAACAGATCTCTGAGTTCAAGGCCAGCCTAGAACAAGGCAAGTTCCAGATGAAGAAAAACTTAAGTCTAGGGTTGATGGACCACACCTTTAGTTCCAGTGCTTAGGAGAAAGGCATGCAGATCTCTGAGTACAAAGTCAGTCTATGGAGCAAGTTCCGGGACAGCCAACCTTAGGCAGTGAAGGAATTGGAAATCAGAGTTAGTGATAATGTGATAGAACAAGGGGGACATGTTCCAGCTCTTGCAAGCAGCAGAATGTGGCAGGTTTGTCCACATGGCTCTGCTTTAAGAGGCCAGACCTGAAGGGACTGCTGAAACAATTGATGCTGTTTTAGCTGCAGCTAAGTTAATGGTGATTATGAAGAGACCAGCATCACTGAGGCGAAATCTTCTGGGAAGTGTTTTCTGACAGAACAAAGAGGCTGTGTTCCTGAGATAGTCAAGGTCTTACCTCGTGCTGCAGCTTCTGTTATAGGGAAGTGTGTTGCTAGCAGGAGTTGACACAGCTGTGTGTGTGAAGGCATTAACTATAGGGGAAGGTACATATGGGAGGACCTGACTCCGAGCATACCATGTGATTGTATGTCTTTGGATATAGAAGAGGGTGCCAGGTCTGCCACACGCACAAGCACGTGATGCTCTGGATGTAGTGGAAGACAGAAATCAAACCTGACACTTGGCTAGTCCAAATATGCAACACTGTCACCGTTGCTTCCAGCCAGAGGGTATGTAGAGGGTTGTAACAGCTAGTTGGGTTCGGATAGAGTTATGTAGCATAAACTTGGATGTGTATGTTGGTCTTTTCCTGTAAGACAGAAGATCCTTAGCAGGAACTGAGAATCATATCTGAGTCAAATATCTGGTTGCGTTTTTACAGTGTAGCAGCCAATCATGCTCTGTCCAAAAGAGCAAGCTACGGAGCACCTCTGGGCCTCAGTTTCCTTCTCTGGGAGATGAAGATTACTGGCCAATTTTAGGGTCATGTTTGGGCAGGTCTTGGTTGAAATAGGTGGTGTTGACTACACCTGTCCAGGTGTCTCTGTCAGGCAGGCTGTGTGGAAAGGAAGGTGTTGAGTCTGTAAGCTTGGCCCTAAAGAGCTGACTTCTCTTTTCTCAGGTAACAGGCGGCAACATGCTCCCTCTAGTGGCTACAAAGCAAAATGTCCACTTTATACTCTTCTGGTCTCTTGGGCATCAACTCTGCCCTGGGAAATTCACATACTTAGAAGCAATGCCACAAGGTGGAGCCAAACATTCACTTCTGCTGTCTCTCCTGAGATTCCTTGATATGGTTACATTACTAAAGTCTCCTTTGCCCTGTCCCTGCATTCAGTAAAGTGCATCAGGACTGAAGACCACCTTAGTAGTCACTAACAAGCAGAGCAGCTATGGGCAAAGCAAAAAATGGCTAAGTGCTATTGTTGTAAAAGTATAAAAATAAAAAGTAGTATTGTTGTCTTTTACTCCGCTAGTTCTGCACCGCGGTGTCTCAAGATATCCACTAGATATCTTGGCAGAAACACATCCCAGCCACACACTTTCTTACACCCAAACCCTCACATAAAAGAACACACAACACATTAATCTTTGATGCAATTGGTAAGATATAATTGCCCACTTAAACATACAAAGCCCGGTACCATCTATCCCTTAGGAACATTGATAACAACCTGTAAATACACACACAGAGCAGAATCTTAACATCACCTGCCAAGGCTTCTCACCCTCTCCTCAATCCTGTGTCCCTTCTCTGATCCAGTCTCCTCCTCTTCCTTCAAACTTCTCTCCTGCCCATCTTTCCTTCTCCTCCAATGACAGGCCTCCTTCTATCCAGTACCTGCCCCTCAACTGTACTTTACAAATTCAATGGGGAGGTGGTTCTGGTGAAGTCACCAGAGTTCTGAGTATGTGACAAGGCAGCTGTCCTTGGGGCAGTGGAATTAGCATCAAAATAGAGAAAACTTAAGGGCAAACCACAACAAAGTGCCTCTTAGCTAGCTTCTTCTGTTAGGTTATTTGTACCCTAAAGGTCATAGCTCTTGAAGCCAATACAAATGCAGTAAACATCCAGTGGCAGAATGAATGTCGGGACATAGATGTGAGTGAAGATGTTTACACTCTTTCTTTCAAACCTTCTTCTTCAACTGTTTTAGTACAGAGAATCACCTACACTAAGTTATCTCATGTTCCCTCAAAGCCATTCTTAGGTTCCCTGTCTCTATCTCACACTGTCTTCCTCTTTCTTTCTGTCACATATTTTGGGATTGAGGGAAGCCTGTCTGGACATCTTCATGGTTCCTAACATGTAGGCAAGTGCTAAGTTTAGACAAGATTCCAAGAATGTATTTCTATTATCACTGTGTTCTAGGCTAGATAAACCCTAATCCTCCTCCAAAGTGAAGCAGGAAAAAACGCTATTCATTTCCCTACATTGCTGGTACTCCCCTGTTAGGAGAAATATACGGTTCTGATAAAGTTCCCCAAGTGAGGCTCCTTAGTACACAGATAAACTGAGGCAGCATGCAGTGGACTATGACTTCTGTGATGAGAGAGATACAGGGATAAAGGGAGGCTGCAGACACAACAGCAGGGAGGTGACCTGGAAGAATGAGGGGATCACGCTGTTCTGTCCTCATGTGGGAAATCTGATGAGAAAGACAGAGAAATGAGTATTGCTGTGGTATTTCTCTACAGACTTGCCTGCAGAGTTGGCATATTCATGGGCAGGTTGGACATGGTATTGGCTCAAGGTGCCCACTGAAAACGATGCTATGAGAGGGTAGGTCTGGGCCATGTTTCCTTGTGAACTTTGGTTTCCTAAGGAGAAACCTTTGATAGATAATTTACATCCCCCTGTGTTGAATAGAGGCCTCTATGTTGGGTAAATCGGTAGATGTGCACAGTCTCTATGGATTTCCTGCAGGACTCTTCTGTACTCTCAGTCTACAGCAGGTGACCCCATGTCTCACAATATATAGAGTTCATCCCTTCAAAAAGAGTGACATGGGAAAGGGACCAGGCAAACTGTAGTTCTCCACCCTCCTAATTCTGCAAAACTGAATGCAGTTGGTGCTTCCTCTGCAACCTCTGCTTCTCATCCTCTGATGTCCATCTTGTGCTCAACTATTTTGTTTTACAAAGACATAAAAACTTCTGGGGAACTGGCATTTTGAAATAATGTTTCTGTTTCAATGGAATAAGGCAACTTCAAAAGAAAAATTAATGAAAAAATTATATGAAGGGGATACAGAAAAAAATCTCCACATACCCAGCCTCCATTATGAAATTTTGACACTTTCCAGAAACAGATGAAGATTAGGATGACTATGCTTTGTGTCACAACCTTTCCCCAAGGACAAAATTAGCTTCTTTTCACTCATATAGAAGTTTATTGGTTAGGAACCTCAACATAAATGATAAAGGTCTAAGGACATGGAATCGGACGTGGGTCTCCCTGAGGTGTTCAACAACTTTTTGGTATTTGGACAGTTCAGCTGTCCGATCACAGACATTCCAGGGTGTGCTGCACAGTGCTTTGGGTGGTGCAGAACTGAGATTCCAGCATCGCTGTCTCCCCAGTATCCAGTCAGGAGGAACATGTCTGTAGTTCAAAACTCAATCCAAGGTGGTTTGACAAGGAGAGAAAGCACTGTGGGACCCATGAAAGTTGGACTGCTCATGAAAGCCAGCAGCTGATCAGACTGTATCTGGGTGTTGAATCAGGAGAACGAGAGGCTCTCCTGTACCCTAGGTGACTGTGAGGTGAAAGCTGTGACTTCAATAATATATGACAGGTACAGTTGCCTCAGAGGACCATTGGTCTTCATCTGTGGCCTCTTGGCTCCAATCGAAAGAAGTCTGCTAATCAAACCGGCTAGCCAGTCTAGAGTGTCCTAGGTTGTCATGTTGAAATTACATTACTTGTACTTGGACTGCAGCTGAGGTATCCAGTGAAAGCAGGCAAGGCCTATGCCTTATTTCCCAGGATGTGCCCGCTAGGGCACACTGGCATCTCTCCACAGACATATTCTAAGTCAACTCCCACCTTCAGGTATCCACTCCCATGGGAACATAGAATACTATTGTGAAGTTGAAATTGGAGGTTGGTTTCCTGCCTGTTCATAGTCCACCCTGGATGCACTGGATGGAAATGCCTCTAGTTCAATTGCTGTATGTGTCAAATGAAGAAAGCTCTCTACTGGTAGAGTTTTACATTGAAAGATTAAAAGAATTCCTGACTGCTGCTGTACAGTATGAAGCCAGGCAGGGCAGTACAGAGGCCTGAGACATCTCTGTGTGAGTTTTAGAGCCTCCAATTCTAAATAAAATTGCCAGGCTAGTAAGGATTGTATTGTGAGGACTTTCCTCAACACCTAATCAATAAAAGTTCAGGACCAGAAATTTCCCCATTTTATTTAGAACCCCATCCATTCAACAGCTCTAGCTTCCCTGATGTGCAACAGGCTGGCCCCAGCTGATACTCCAAAAGATATAATTACCTCTCATCCACTAAGCAAGCAGTTTTCTTTTCTGTCCATATGGGACTCACCAGATAATCTCTATTCTAGAACATACTACCAGCCTGTCACATGGTAGAACATACTACCAGCCTGTCACATTGCCGGGAAGATTTGGCTAATGCTGTTAATATGCCTCAGTGTTTGATACAAGACCAGTGACAGGTGGTCAGAATGACTTTAAAAAGGCAGATTCAATGCCTCAATACTTCTTTGTGTTAATTATGGTGGTAGACAGAAGGAGGGTTTGCCCAGCGGCCTCTGACTGCTGGCACTAGCTTGGCTGAATAGACTGGCTTCTGTCATGGCAGGAACTCTGAAGTTATACTCTTCATGAACAAGGTAGTTAAGTTGCTCTGAGTCTATCCCTAATATTTCCTCCATTGTGAGGTGGACACCTGAGAGCTCTGCTTGTCTAATGTGTATGAAGAGACTGGAATACAGGAGCAGTTAATGACTGTCTTTTCTAGCTCTATGAGGGAGAGACAAATGGAGGTAGAGCGTGTGTGAGTTTGCTTCCTTTCTGGGCCATTCGCCTGTGTTCCTTCTCCCCTGGCAGTGTGGTGTATGCCTTTATCCCAGGACTCAGGATAGAGGAGGAATCTGTGGGAGTTCAGGATTAACTAGGAGGAGTGTCACTTCTGAGTCAGAAATTTGGGCTCAGCTATGATACCATGTGGCCGCTGGCTGGGTCCCTTGGAGGACCAAGATAAACTCTCAGGCTCTCAAAGGGCCGTCTTGTGGTTATTGGTTCTCAAGATGGAGCTGAAAAAATAATTCCCGATGGAAGCTCATCATAAGAAGATGTTTTCTCTGTTTCAAATGGGAAACTAAGTGGGGTAGGAGGCTCAGGGTCCTGGTTCAGGCCTTTTGGCAGGAGGCAGGTTCTAGTGCCGGGAGAGCAGCTAGCCTATCCAAGCCAAGCTTATCCCAGCAGTCAGTGACCTCTGGGCAAACCCTCTGTCGACCTCCTGAATGAACACAAAGAGTAGATGGGCTTTTCCATACCATTTTTGAGTCTCAGGACAGCTGCATACCTGAACTTCCTGTTCCCTGTGTTGCCCAAAGGCCTTCTTTCTGCTCAATATAGGACTTGGATGAAACTTTTTTATTTCTCTAGAATACAGTACCGTTTTCCGCATATAGGTAGATCATCTCTTACACATCTTTCTTATAAATCTGTCCAGAAAGAGGCAAGAAGAGGTTAGACAAGAGGTTAGACATAGTGCAACATCACAATCTTTTAACAGATTACAGAAGAGAAACACTGATGCCTCCTACGTGTAGATACACTGATTATTTTTGAAGACACTGTGTTAGAATACAAAGCGTGTCTTAGTTAGGGTTTTACTGCTGTGAACAGACACCATGAACAAAGCAAATCTTATAAAGGACAACATTTAATTGGGGCTGGCTTACAGGTTCAGGGGTTCAGTCTGTCATAATCAAGTCAGGAACATAGCAGTGTGTAGGCAGGCTTGGTTCAGGAGGAGCTGCAGGTTCTACATCTTCATCTGGAGGCTGCTAGGCCCACGGTATTAAGGCAAAGGCTCACAGTGACACTTCTATTTCAACAAGGCCATAGCTCTCAATAGTGCCACTCCCTGGGCCAAACATATACCAATCATCACAAAAGGCTTTCCTGCTGGTGACCTGAAAATCCCAGGAAGCAGTGATCAAGGGGGAAATTTTACAAGTGTAGTAGGTAAGGGGATTGAATGGGCCTTGTTTAGAATGTAGAGTCTTCCTGGAACAGGGAACATGTACACATTTTCACATACATGATTAAATGCATGAGAATAACCATTGGAGGAGGATACACTATTAAACGTGAACAGTTTCAGGTCATAGATGTGCCTTTTAGAGATAAAGGAGAGAAGGCTTGGGGAGAGAGAGACAGACTGGTTGACTGACTGTGAGGGTCATGGCAGCTAGAATAGAGCCTCACCCCAGCAGCTTAACATTGAGCAGGGCTCAGCCAAAACGATAGTGGAAATGAAAAGGGCAGGGGGTGAGAGAAACATGGAACCAATAGAGTGTTCTGATTAATGCTCAAAGTTTTAATATTCAGCACAGTGTATATAAAGGGAACAACTACAAAACCCATCCCCAGAACAGCATAGCAACAGCACATCTGTCTATGCAACAGGTTTCCATATCTTTGTAGTCTGTGAATTCCAGCACATCAAAGCTTGCAGCTGCAGCCAAGGCAGGTGTTGCTGTTCTGTCTGATGAAACCTACAGCTCAAGGTCTGCTCCTCCTGCCTTTCTGGGTTCATGTTCAAGGTCTGCATAGCCTGTGCAGACTGAGGAGGTCACACTGACTGAGGAGAGAAACAGACTTAAGATTTGCGCTAGTGCTACATAGAAAAGACAGGGACATGACAGAGGACGTCCGGGATTGGAAATGCCATGGAACCAACTGCACAGCTATGCTGATCTGCATGGCATTGGCGGCTCCCATTATGGTGAATTATGTTTCCTGATGATCTGAGGCTAAATAAAACCTTGCTCCTATAAGTAGATCCTTGTCTGCATTTGATCACAATCACAAGGAAACAGCATTACAGAAGTTGGGGTCAAGAATGTGAGAGGAAATACATTAAAAAAACCATCAGATCTCTGATTGGCCTATTGCATGTGACATCATAATGAGACTGCTAGAATGTTAGATACCAGCCAATAGCAGGGTTCTCTCTAAGGCTGGGTTCTGTCCTTGTGCTTCAGAGAGGCAGTTGGTTTGTGAGAGAGCAGTTGGACTCAGTTGCTTCTCACAGATTTGGCCTTTTCCTCAACTTGTTGGATCTGAACATAGTGAGTTTGTTTCCTAGGTTTTCAGTTTGGGCTTTGGCATTTGGCGTTCATTTACTTTTTATTTATTTACATTCTTGGTTTGGGTTTTAAGGATACTTTTATGTTCTTTTTCTTCATTTCAACTGCTATTCCTTTGATCAAGTTCATTTACTCGTCCTGTTTGCCTTTGTTTCTGTCTATTTTACACCTTTGGTGGTCTGTATTAACTGTACACAATGAGGAAATCATCATGACTTCACACATCTTGCTTGTCCTGCCTTTGGATTCTATTTATTGGCTTTACTTCATTTCCCTTCCATTGGATGTCACAAATACTTCCCATAGCTCAAGGGTGCAATCCCCCTGCCTACTCATGGCCTGTAGGAAACAAAATGAGACACTTGTGTTTGTGGGATCGGCGTGTTTGAAGTCACACTTCTCTAGTTCCACTCGTTTTCCTGAAACATTGCCCTGACAAAGTTATTTCATCTCATATGTTTCCTGATGATGAAAAGAGGTGGAAAGTGTGCCTTCCCTCAGTTTCACAGAGTACTGAACTTCTTGCCAATCATTGCTGTTAGTTGTTGAGGAGTTGTTTCACAGTTTGTTGGTTTTGCTCTTGGGGTTTGTGTTTGGTCTTTCATAGTTATATTCATGTAAACGTAAGTTTATATTCACATTTATATTTTTACTTTCTTTGATTCTTCTCTCATTCCAAACCTCCTAACAGCATCCTCACCTCACTCACTCCTCCAAGGTTTCCCCTTGCTTCCTCTGTCTCCCAAAGTCCCCACGGGCCCCCTGCTCCCATTTCCTTCAGAGAGGTGGCCTCCTGTGGACAGTGACGGAACATGGCAGAACTAGATGTCTAAGAAGCCTTTCTTAGTATTGTTGGATTTTCTTCTAGGGTTAACTTACCTATGGTATCTGTTTCTTCATTAATTATGACCTAATTTTCATTTTGAAAACCAAGTTTGTAATTTCCTTCCTTACCTTTTCCTTGTATAAAACATATATTTTTCTTATTTTCAACGTATTCACTTTACCTCCTGCTCACTGTCCCCCTCCTGATCACTTCCTCCCACAATCCTGCCTCCCATCCTCTCCCCTTCCCCTTTCAGTGGGTGGGCCCCCAGGGTATCCACCCACCCTGGCATATCAAGTCTCTGCAGGCTTAGATGTATCCTTTCCCACGGACACAGACAAAGCACCCGAGGCTAGAAGAACATTTTTCATGCACAGGCAACAGCTTCTGGGATGGCCCCCACTCCAGTTGTTCATGACCCACATGAAGATCAAGCTACACATCTGCTCCATATGTGGAGGCGAGGCCTAGGTTCAACTGTATATGTTCTTTGGTTGGTGGTTCAGACTTTGAGAACCCCAAGGGTTCTCAAGGGTTAGTTGATTCTGTTGGTATTCCTGTAGGGTTCCTATTCTCTCTGGGTCCCCACAGTCCTTCCCCCATTATTCTACAGGAGTCCCCAATCTTCATCCACTGTTCGCTGCAGGTGTCTCCATCTGTCTGAGTCAGTTGGTAGGTGGAGTCTCTCAGAGGACAACTGTGCAAGACTCCTGTCTGCAAGCATACTTATCCTCAATATGTATGGTACACAGGATATATATTAGTTGTGACATATATGTTATATGTTATATAATATGGTATTTATGGTAATTGCTTATATTATATATCAAAGTATTTTGTTATTTGAAACTATAAATATACTATTTTATGACTACAAATTATTACAGGCTGAAATTGTAATATCATAATATATATATCGTGATTATAAAACAAGTATAATACACTACACTAAATTTATATTGCACTTACATGTATTATAAATATATTATCAATAAGACACACCCAAAATACAGCAAACACATAGGCGAATGCTAGCAGCAATCCACTGAACTGAGAATGGGACCCCCGTTGAAGGAATCAGAGAAAGTACCGGCTCGAGACCCCATATGAACAACAATGCCAACCAACCAGAGCTTCCAGGGACTAAGCCACTACCTAAAGACTATACATGGACTGACCCTGGACTCTGACCTCATAGGTAGCAATGAATATCCTAGTAAGAGCACCAGTGGAAGGGGAAGCCCTTGGTCCTGCCAAGACTGAACCCCCAGTGAATGTGATTGTTGGGGGGAGGGTGGAAATGGGGGGAGGATGGGGAGGGGAAACAAATATGGAAGGGGAGGGGGATGTTGGTCCGGAAACCGGAAAGGGGAATAACAATCGAAATGTAAATAAGAAATACTCAAGTTAATAAAAATAAAAAAATAAACAAGCCATTATATTTTATTTTTTACATACCAATCTCAGCGTACCTCACGTCCCAATACCCCCTCATATATCTTCTCCCAATCCTTCTCCAGTTGTTGGGAACACCCATGAAGACCAAGCTGTACTTATGCTATATTTGTGCACAGGGAGTCGGGGCACCTAGGTCTAGCCCATGATCTCTCCTGGATTGGTGGTTCATTCTCTGGGAACCCCAAGGCTTGTGTAGAGTGGACTTTGATCATTATCTCCTGAACACCACATTCTGTCCACCATGTGTTTGTACTCAGGCTTCTCCTTTCTCCTGAAGCACAAGGGACAAAAATGTAGCCCATTTCTCTTTGTGGAACTGCTTTCTTTCAAGTAAAAATTTGTGTATGTGCAGCGACTTTCCTCGTCCCTCAACAGTTCACTGTCACAGTGCTTACTACATGTACTCTTCCCCAGTCACTCCTTACAGGCTTTGCTGTTGTTCAATTTATTTTTGATACAAATTGTCCTACTGCTCCTCAATGAGGCCATTTTGATTGTGAATGAAGGGCTCTGTAGTCTGTTGTTGAAATGGATGTGAAATACCGAGGGCTCTCATTTACAATTTTCATGTTTATGTTCACCAAGGAAGGGAGCTAGCTTATGCTTTCTTTTCCATCGTGATTATTTGGTTGGAGGAAGAGGGCAATACTAACAGACATGAGTTTGGATGTAGTCCTTTGCTTTCTCGTTCATGACATAATTTCTGTAAGTCTGGTATATATTTTTCTCCAATGTTTTTACACATTTGGGTAATCCACGGGGGCGGGCCTCAGATTGTTGGGAGTACTGTTTTTGTTTTTGTTTTTTTTTTTTTTTGAGTTTCTTTTATTTTATTTCTTTTTTTCATCTAAAACACGAATTTATTACTTTGGGTAAACACTTATGTTACAGGCAATTGATACGTAAAAGTTAACAAATAATAATTTTTTGATTTATTTTTGTCTTTTTTATTAGATATATTGCTATATTTATATTTCAAATGTTATTCCCATTTGTGATTTCCGGCCCATAACCTCCCATGCCCTCCCAATCCCCCATATATGTGTTGTCCGACATCCACTCCCTCTTATCCCATCATCCCCAAATTCCCCTGCACTGGGGTTCCAACCTTGGCAGGACCAACGTTTCTCCTTCCAGCAGTGCACCAACAAGTCTATTCTCTGCTTCTTATGCAGTTGGAGCCCTGGGTCAGTCCATGTCTAATCTTTTGGTAGTGGTTTAGTCCCTCGAAGCTCTGGTTGGTTCACATTGTTGTTCTAATGAGGTTGCAAGCTCCTTCAACTCTTTCTTTCACTTTTTCTCAACTCTTTCAATCCTCCCTCTAATTCCCCCCAAGGATGTCCTGTTCTCAGTTCAGTGGTTTGCTGCTAGCATTGACTTCTGTATTGGACATGCTCTGACTGTGTCTCTCAGGAGAGATCTATATCCGGTCCCTTTCCGCACGCATTTTTTTTAGCTTCATCAATCCTATCTAGTTTTGGTGGCTATATATACATGGGCCACATGTGGGGAAGCCTCTGAACAGCCATTCCTTCAGTCGCTGCTCTAAATTTGCTTCCATATCCCCTCCTATGAATATTTTTCCCCCTTTTAGAAGGAGTGGGAGCATCAGCATTTTGGTCATCCTTCTTCTTGAGCTTCCTGTGGCCTGTGGATTCCATCTTGGGTAATTCGAGCTTTTTGGCTAATATCCACTTATCAATGGATGCACACCATGTATATTTTTCTGTGAGTGGGTTACCTCACTCAGGATATTTTCCAGTTCATTCCATTTGCCTAAGAATTTCATGAAGTCATTGTTTTTGATAGCTGAGTAGTACTCTGTTATGTAGATGTATCACATATTTTTTTAAAATTTATTTAATACTTAATAATAATTCTTTGGTTTCCGGGCAAACATCCCCCTCCCCCCTCCCCTTCCTTATGGGTGTTCCCCTCACAACCCTCCCCCCATTGCCGCCCTCCCCCCAACAGTCTAGTTCACTGGGGGTTCAGTCTTAGCAGGACCCAAGGCTTCCCCTTCCACTGGTGTTCTTACTAGGATATTCATTGCTACCTATGAGGTCAGAGTCCAGGGTCAGTCCATGTATAGTCTTTAGTTAGTGGCTTAGTCCCTGGAAGCTCTGGTTGCTTGGCATTGTTGTTCATAAGGGGTCTCGAGCTCCTTCAAGCTCTTCCAGTTCTTTCTCTGATTCCTTCAATGGGGGTCCTATTCTCAGTTCAGTGGTTTGCTGCTGGCATTCGCCTCTGTATTTGCTTTATTCTGGCTGTGTCTCTCAGGAGCGATCTACATCTGGCTCCTGTCGATCTGCACTTCTTTGCTTCATCCATCTTGTCTAATTGGGTGGCTGTATATGTATGGGCCACATGTGGGGCAGGCTCTGAATGGGTGTTCCTTCAGTCTCTGTTTTAATCTTTGCCTCTCTCTTCCCTGCCAAGGGTATTCTTGTTCCCCTTTTAGAGAAGGAGTGAAGCATTCACATTTTGATCATCCGTCTTGAGTTTCATTTGTTCTAGGCATCTAGGGTAATTCAAGCATTTGGGCTAATAGTGAGTGCATACCATGTATGTCTTTCTGGATGTATCACATATTTTGAATCCATTGCTCTGTTGAAGGGCATCTGGGTTCTTTCCAGCTTTTGGATAGTATAAATAAGGCTGCTATGAACATAGTGGAGCATGTGTCTTTGTTGTATGTTGGAGCATCATTTGAGTATATGCCAAGGAGTGGTTTAGTTGGGTCCTCAGGTAGTACAATGTCCAATTTCCTTAGGAACCTCCAGATTGATTTCCCGAGTAGTTGTACCAGTCTGCAATCCCACCAAAAATGGAGGAGTGTTTCTCTTTCTCCACATCCTCACCAGCATCTGGTTTCACCTAAATTTTTGGTCTTAGCCATTCTGACTGATGTGAGATGGAGTCTCAGGATTGTGTTTATTTGTATTTCCCTGATGACTAACGATGTTGGACATTTCTTTAGGTGCTTCTTGGCCATTCAATATTCCTGAACTGAGAATGTTTTGTTTAGCTCTGTAACCCATTTTTTAATAAGGTTATTTGGCTCTCTGGACCCTCACTTCTTGAATTCTTTGAATATTTGGCAGCTACTATTTTTGCTACTCAATACTCGTTGCTTATGATTCTTGTGTTTATGTGTTTTATTTCATCTTATTTCAAAATTCACACAGGTCTACAATCTCCTTTCGTATATTCTTATTTCTGGAAGCATAAAACTTGAAATGTCCCTGAAAGATCATCTGGATTGTAGTCATAGTAGAGTATTTGTAGAACATCATGTCAGCCATATTGCACTCTAGTTGGAAGAGGAGAGTCTGGTCTCAAATTGGAGAGCCACTATCCAAAGGAACCAGAGCAGTGAAGCAAGCTGTTTATTGGTGGTCTGAGCTTTGAACTGACAGATGATAGCTTAAGAGAACATTTTGAGAAATGGAGCACAATTACACACTGTGTGGTAAGGAGAGATGCTCAAACAACCTTCCAGTGGTTTTGTTTTTATTACCTATTCTTGTGTTAAAGAAGCATATACCACGATGTGTGGTCAGCCACACCATGTTGCTGGGTGTGTTGTGGAACCAAAGAGAGATATTCTAAAGAGGATTCTGCAAAGCCTGGTGCTCATTTAATGAAGAAAATTTTTGTTGGTGTTATTAAAGAGTAAACCCCAGAATATAATCAGACAGACTACTTTAAAAAGTATGGCATGATTGAAACCATAGAAGTTATGGAAACAGGCAGAGTGGGAGGAAGAGAGGATTTGCTTTTATAACTTTTGATGGTCATGACACAGTTGACACAATTCTTGTTCAGAAAAACTATAATATCAATGGGCATAAGTGTGAACTGAAAGGCCCTTTGTAAACAAGACATGCAGTCTGCTGGATCACAGAGAGGTCATGGGGGTGGATCTGTCTACTTGATGGGTTGTGGAGGAAACTGGTGGAAGATGAGGCTACGGTAATGAATGTGGTGGCATCAGAGATAGTCATGGTGGCGGTGGTGTTAGATATAATGGATTTGGAGGTGATGGTGACAGCTATGGTAGCAGTTCTGGCTACAATAGTAGAGGAGGTTATGGAAACCAAGGTGGTAGATATGGTGATGGTGGAGGAGGACATGATGGTTACAATGAAGAAGGAAATTTTGCTTGAGGTATCTATGGTAGTGGTGGTAAGTTTAATGACTTTGGAAATTATAGTGGGAAGCAGCCATCAAATTATGGAGCCATGAAGGGGGGCAGTTTTGCTGGAAGAAGCTCAGGCAGTCCCGATGGTGGTGCCTACGACTCTGGAGGTGAAGTGGTGGATGTGGCAGCAGAAGGTTTTAAAATAAAACAGAAACGGCTACTTTCTACTACAGTCTTAGTGGGAGAGAGAATGAGGAGTCGTCAGGAAAGCTGTAGGCTCCTTTGAGACACTCATCCTGAATGCAGTGGAGGAACTGTAAAAATCTGCCAGAGAAGGAACGACGATCTATAGTCAGAGAAGTCATTGCAGCTTAAACAGGAAGCCCCTCTTGTTCAGGACTGTCATACCACAGTTTGCAAAATAGTGCAGCCACCGATTAAGGCAAGAGTGTCAATTAGATGTATATTTCTGAGGTCTTTCATTTGTTGTAACCTTTTCTTTTTCTTTTTATTACATCAGATGTATTGC
The DNA here is from genome assembly GCF_021556685.1 of Rattus norvegicus. Taxonomy (NCBI): domain Eukaryota; kingdom Metazoa; phylum Chordata; class Mammalia; order Rodentia; family Muridae; genus Rattus; species Rattus norvegicus. The sequence goes on from NC_141542.1 coordinate 14,753,520, forward strand.
CCTGTAAATTTTGATATTGGTACAAGGAATAATAATTGAGTAATTTTTAAATTAAAAAAATCATCTCATTGTTTTCTTTTTATAGTCTGTAGAAGTCTCAATTGATAACTCAGGTTAACTGCATGGTTGTCTTGAAAATAGCCAGCTCATTTTTTTTTATTAACTTGAGTATTTCTTTTTTTTTTTTTTTTTTTTGGAGCTGGGGACCGAACTCAGGGCCTTGCGCTTCCTAGGCAAACGCTCTACCACTGAGCCAAATCGAGTGTTATTCCCTTTCCTGGTTTCCAGGCAAACATTCCCCTAATCCCTCCACCCCCTTCCTTATGGGTGTTCTTCTCCCCATCCTCCCCCCACTGCTGCCCTCCCCCCAACAATCTAGTTCACTGGGGGTTCAGTCTTAACAGGACCCAGGGCTACCCCTTCCACTGGTCCTCTTACTAGGATATTCATTGCTACCTATGAGGTCAGAGTCCAGGGTCAGTCCATGTATAGTCTTTAGGCAGTGGCTTAGTCCCTGGAAGCTCTGGTTGCTTGGCATTGTTGTACATATGGGGTCACGAGCCCCTTCAAGCTCTTCCAGTCCCCCGCGACTCCTTCAACGAGGTCCTATTCTCAGTTCAGTGGTTTGCTGCTGGCATTTGCCTCTGTATTTGCTGTATTCTGGCTGTGTCTCTCAGGAGCGATCTACATCCGGCTCCTGTCAGCCTGCACTTCTTTGCTTCATCCATCTTGTCTAATTGGATGGCTGTATATGTATGGGCCACACGTGGGGCAGGCTCTGAATGGGTGTTCCTTCTGTGTCTGTTTTAATCTTTGCCTCTCTATTCCCTGTCAAGGGTATTCTTGTTCCCCTTTTAAAGAAGGAGTGAAGCATTCACATTTTGGTCATCCGTCTTGAGTTTCATTTGTTCTAGGCATCTAGGGTAATTCAAGCATTTGGGTAATAGCCACTTATCAATGAGTGCCAGCTCATTATTGATGTCATGTCAGTATTTCCCTTTGCATGCCCAGTTCACTGGAACCATTTCTGCTCTTTACCAGGACTCCTGCTCTACCAGTTTTTGGTTGGGATCTTCTGGGATTTATATGTCCTTGAGGTGCATCATTGGGTGGTTTGGGATATCTTAGGTTTCATGACAGAGAATTCTTAGTTGTAAGCCTTCATTCCAAACTTGCATTCATTTTTATTTCTAGCCTTGTATGTTCCTGGATTAACACATGCGATTAGGTGGTTGACCTTGAAGCAAGCATCATGGCCGGCCACACAGAAGTGAACATCCTTGAAAAAGATTTCCGGATCTTGCTATCTCTGGGTTCTGGCTCATATGGAGAGGTGAAACTTGCCTGTCACCTTCCCACAGGCACAAGGGTGGCTGTCAAGGTCCTTGATAAAAACATCAACAGTGTGGCTGACATCACTTTGGAGGTGGAACTCCTTCAATCTTTAGAACACAGAAACATTGTTCGATTTTTTCACATGATCGACACACTGACAGCAAGTTACATTATCATGGAATATGTGGCAGGAGAGGACCTTGAGAGCTGCCTCAGATCACTGGGCTGTATGAAAGAGGAGGAGGCCAGACCTATTTTCCAGCAGGTGGTGTCGGCGGTTCACTTCCTCCACCAAAGACGCATAGCACACCGCGATATTAAATTAGAAAACATTCTGGTCGATGCGGCAGGAAATGCAAAGCTTTGTGATTTTGGTATGGCAATTAAAATTACAGAAGGGCAGATGCTGGAGGAGATCTGTGGCTCCTTGCTCTATTGGGCCCCAGAGATCTTGGCAAGGAAACCCTATGATGGGCTGGCAGGTGACATGTGGAGCTTGGGCATCGTCCTCTATGTTCTGGTCACTGGGCACTTTCCATATCTAGAAGCTACCACTGAGGATATGCACAGGCTCATCACTACTACGATGTGTCCCATTCCTTACCACTTGTCAAAACCGTGTCACATCATCATTGCACGTTTACTCATTGTCCCCACCTGGTACAGGTTGACAATATATCAGCTGGTGGAACGACCGTGGCTGGGCCCCATTCAAGAACATAGGCTGCTTGCCACAAAAGGAATACTTCCCAGGATCGTGAACACAATGTGCACCATTGGTTATACCTGTGAAGAGATTGTGTCATCCCTAACACACAGGCAAGTCAAAGGTGAAGTAATGGCAACCTTTAATATTTTAAAATACCAGCTGAACTGTGGGGACAGCCATCAACAAGTGGAGAAGCCCTGGGCAAACAGCAGCCCTGCAGGTGCCCTTAGCCTACTTCCAGCTTTGAAGAGGAGAGCGAGTGAACCTGTTCCTTCAACCCGTATAGAAGCTGGCAAGAGTCACTTTCAGGAGGATGGTGTGGAAGAAAGAGGCGAGAGTTGCAGAAGGTACCCCATGCTCACCAAATACTCCTCCGTGGACCTAATGCCCTGTTCAGATGACCCAGTACCAGAAGGATATTCTCTGGCAGTTAACATCACTAATACTGCTACAGAGGACATTGCAGTCAACAGAAATTCTATGGACAGCCTACGTGGCGAACACTTCTCTCCATTATCAGCCCAGGATGGAACAGCCACAGGGTTTGTGAACATGGGCTTTTTTGAAGAAGAACCATCCCCAGAGCTCGACATTTCCAGGGACCAGCCCCAAGTTGGACCCATAGCTTCTGCTTCTAGGCCACTTAGGGGCTGGAAGCTGATGAAGAAGCGAATTTTCCGTTTCCTGGAAGCATGCTGCTGCTGCTGCTGTCTGCCCTCCCCATGGTGAGCCTGAATCCCTGTGTTAGGTGCAACAAAGAAAAGATGGGATAGTGAAGTCCCTTAGAAAACACAGCTGGACTGGCTACCCAGATTCACAATTCCTGTGCAGTTAGGATATGCCTTTTAATATCCTCTGCAAACGATAAGATGGACCCTCTAATACGGCAAAAATATAAGATGTCTAGCACATTAAATGGCCCAATTCCACAGCTTTACCCTCATTTAAATGTCTAGAGGGTTGAGTCACAAGCAGATAGCATAGCATGGGGCACATTGGGTTGAAAGAGATAGAGGACAGTTTAGCTAAAGGGGAGAAATTTTATAGAGGAAGGAGGAAGGTGAGAGCTATGGCAGATCAGGTGAGTTCAGTGCTGAATAAGTCCTACCTCTGTCACGGTCAGTAATAGATGCACTTTCATATTTCTTTTGCTTTGAAGTGGGGAAACTGAAATGAATTAATAGAATTCCGGCCCTATTGAGGAGTGATGCCACAGCAGAAAGTCAGGACAGAACCCCAGGCTCCTGTGTTCCTCCAACCCAGGGCTACACGCTTCTGTGTCCCTCTCCAGCTCTTGGGTCTGAACTTTCAGTGTGCAGCTCCTTCAGTTTCTCCAGCCCCAGCACTGCTTCGTGGACAGAAAGGTGCGCATAAGGAACATCTAGCGGGGGAGGCTCCACCTCCCCAGCTCTGGACATGCTATAGGACCAGTGCCTACAGCATCTAAAACAGAGGCCTCTACAGGCAGGAATGACCTGTCTCATGACAAGGCCTCTGTCATGGACATTGAAGACAGGACTTACTCAGTCCTGAGGAGGACGAGTGTCATCATCTTGGTCACTTTATACCCTCCATCTTATTTTGTGACTGTCCTTTGGAAAGGCCTGCAAGAACCATGTAAGTCCCCTGGAAGGAGGAAAACAGGTGAAAGGAGGTAAGCGGAACAATTGGCAAATGGGATGGAATGGGAAACAGAAATGAGAGGGTGTAGTGTGAGGAATAGATTCTGTCCTTAGGAACTTCCTGTCCAAAAAGTGCCATGAAAGAGATGCTTGTTTTGGACTAGGCAGGAGCTTGGGGCAATCAAGAGTAGGAATAGAGTTCCTGAGAGGTACAGCATGTAACTAGATCAGCCTGGCCAACGATGAGGAGAAGAGGGCCTGCTTGGATGGCTCCTTGCATGAGTCAAGGCAGACAAGTAGGAAGCTGCCTTGAAGCATCATCCTGTTCTATGCTCCTGAGCTGTCAAGTGGCAGGAAAAAGGTACAGCCCTGTAAAGTCAGTTGGTTCCTATCCTGCTCAGGACTCCGGAAGTCCTGTCTTCAATGTCAATAACAGGCCCTTCAGGATTCTTTGTTTCTTTTGAGGGGAAAGTGAAATGGCATAGTTGAGCTATGCCTTTGGTGTTGTATGTGCAACAAGAGGGACGCAAGTCAGATATTGGAGGTGCTGTGTAAAAATATACCAGGGCTACAGGTCATAGCACCCATCCTCCAAATATACAGTTTCAGCTACGGTGTTTAAACCCTTCACCTCCCTGGAGCGCCTGCCCTGCTTGCTAGATTTCCCTAAGTAGTCACATGCAGCTGTGACCTGATAAAATTCTATGTCCCTAGTTTTGTCATATTTGTGGAAAAAGGCTTTGAGAGCATCTATAACAGTGGCCTCTGCAAACAGAGCAGACATCCATGTAGTTCTCAGGCTCCACTCCACTCTGTTCACTTCATCATACCCAAGCTCCCTTCTGAAGGTTCTGTGGAAGAAGGCCATTAACCCCGAGTGAACTGTTGGAGCTGTGGATACACAAAGGGAGATAAGAGGGAGGAATAGGGAAAAGAAGAAATGAGTGGACATGGAGAGGGACAAAGCAAGAGTGTGCTGGGACACTTCCTGTCAGTGATGAAGCAGAAATGAGGGAATGTGTGGTCTCGGGCAGGAGTTTGATGAAGAAAGACTAGGAACCATTGTCCACCGCAGACAATGTGAGTTGTGAGGACACTGCACACCATGTGAAGTGGTCCTGCTCTGATGGTTACTGACATGTGTCAAGGTACAGAAGTAGGAGTTTGCCCCAATAAATACCCTCCTGTTTGGGGCGACTGATGGAGGGTGTGGCACTGGGGAGTCTGCTGCTCTTGTCTTATGCAGACTACGTCTCATCTGGTACCTGTGTCTTTTTCTTCACAGCCTCTTTCATCCAGGCCTTCCACGTTTCCTCCCATGTCATGTTTGAAGAATCTTTTATCATTCTCCCGTCTCATGGACTGATTCATAACTATCATTTGAGCTATGTTTGTTTTGCTCAACAATGGCAAGTTAAATAGGTATTACCGAGCCTGATGCCAGATATTGCCTCTAAGAGGCCAGCAGCCATGGTACTGGATTGTATCTACTGCCAATCAAGAATCCAGGCTTAGACAAGAACAATGGTGATCATGGAATTGTAGATGTCAGCCCCTGGTGGGGTATGGAGAATGGAATGAATGTTTCTGTGAGGTGTTTTTCAGGACACATTTCAGGGAAGGAGAAACTCTCAGGGTTGACCTGGCAACCGAGCTTCACAGACAATCCAGAGGCCTAAGGTGAGTGAATCATGCAGCTGAAAGTAAGATGGAGTCCAGTAAGTATCTGTGTGCTGTAGACCATGAGTGTCCGAAGCCTGGTCTTCATATAGTGAAGGAAGGAACACAGAAGGTGGTTTATGCCAGCATCGCCTTCTCCTAGGGAAATTGTTGACTGTTTACTGACAACCAATGGGAACATGAGGGACGACAGAGCTGTGGTAAGGCAGGAACTGCCTGCTCCTTTATACTTGGCATCCAGCTTCCATTCTGCCCAGCTGTCCCTGGGCACATTGACAGCATTGGTCAAATCTTCTTCCCAACAGGATGATGGGAAGTTTGGCTGTCAATACTTCCTAGAATCTGTATCATCTGGTGAGTCCTGTGTCAACAGAACAGAAAGCTGAGTTCATAGTGGTTGAGAGTAATTTTGACTTTCATGGCATCAACCAGGGTCAGCTTGTGTTTCTATTGCACATCATGGAAGCTAGAGCTGTTGAATGGATGGGCTTCTTTTTAATTCTTTAAAGGGGACAGTGAAATTTCTTGTCCTAACATTTAGTTTTTATTTTTTGAGACAAGAACTTAGTACATAGCATTTTTTTTTGTTCTGTAAATCATAATGTAGAATTGGTGGTTCCAAAACTCAGTGAGATCTTCCATGGCACTGCATCTTGTATGCTAGGATTGTACATGGGTACAGCAGCAATAATAAATTCTTGTAATCTTTCCATGTAGAACCATTCCAGTCCTGAGCTTTCATCATTTGTGCATGGCCAGGAATTGAGCTGGAGGCACTGACATCCAGGGTCGACTAGGAACAGTGAGCAAACCAACCTCAAATGTAACCTTCAGAATAGAAGTCTATGTTCCCATGGGAGTGGACACCTGATGGTGGGAATTCAGTCTAGAATACTTCTGTGGAGAGAAGCCAGTGGGATAGGCGTTTTGTGTCATGCTTGACACCATTTGGATATAGGCCTCAGAGTGTGACTCTCTTACCTTGCCTGCTTTCACAGGATCCCTTAGCTGCCTTCTGGGCATAAGTCACATAACCTCAAAGTGACAACTTCAGGATACCGTAGACTACCTAGCCAGTCTTGTCGAAAGAATTCTTTCCATCTGAGCCAAGTGGTCATAGATGAAGACATAAGGTGGGTCACTGAGACAACTGGTACCTGTCATTTATTATTGAAAGCACAGCTTTCACTTCATGGTCATCTATGGTAGAGGAAAGACTCTTGTTCTCCTGATTCAACACCAAGATACAGTCTGATCAGTTGCTGACTTTCATGACTAGTTTGGATTTCATGGGTCCCACAGTGCTGTCTTTGCTTGTCAAACCACTTTGGATTGAGTTTTAAACCACTGAAACGTGTTGATCCTGGCAGGCTAATGTGGAGATTGGGATGTAAGAATCTGAGTTCTGCATCACCCAAAGCACTGTACAATACCTCATGGAACGTCTGTGATGGGACAGGTAAACTCTCCACATAAGAATTGTCGAACATGTTAGGGAGACCCCGTCCTATTCCATATCCTTAGAGCTTTGTCATTTATGTTCAGGTTCCTAACCACCAAACTTCTATTGAGTGAAAACAAGCCATTTCTGTCCTTGGGGAAAGCTTGTGACACACAGCACAGTCCTCCTGATCTTTATCTGTCTCTGAAAAATGTCAAAATTTCATAATTGAGGCTGGTTATGTGGAGTTTTCTTCCTATATCATCTTCATATAATTTTTTCATTATATTTTCTTTTAAAATTTGTCTTATTCCATTGAAACATTAAATGTTTTCCATGGATGGGTATACACATTCAAAAATCTGATTTCATAATGCCGTTCCCCAGAAGCTTTTAGCTCTTTGTAAACCATCATAGTTGAGCTCAAGATGGACCTCCGAGGATGAGAAGCACAGGTTGCAGAGGCAGCATGAACTCCATTAACTTTTGCTGAAAATGGAGGGTGGAGAACTAATGTTTTGCATGGTTCATATATCCTCCTTGTTTGAAGGGATGAGCCCTATATATTGTGAGACATGGGGTTTCCTGCTGTAGAGCGAGAGAACAGAATGAAGAATCCTGTAGGAAATCCATAGAGTCTGTGTCCATTTACTGATTTACCCAATATAGAGGCCTCTATCCAACACAGGAGCAGGTAAACCATCTATGAGTGTTTTCTCCACAGGAAACCATATTTAAGAAGGAAACATGGCCCAGGCCTACCCTCTCACAGCATTGTTTTCAGAGTGTACCTTGAGCCAATACCATGTCCAATCTGCCCATGAATGTGCCAATTCTTTGGGCAAATCTGTACAGAAATACTACAGCAATACTCATTTCTCTGCTTTTCTCATCAGATTTCCCACATGAGGAAAGACCAGCTCCATCCCTCTTTCCTCATGGTCCCCTCTCTGATGTTGCATTTGCAGCCTCCCTGTATCCCCGTATCCCTCCCATCACAGAAGTCATAGCTCACTGCATGCTGCCTCAGTTTTTCTGTATGCTTAGGAGACTCACGGTGGGGAGTTTTATCAGGACCATATCTGTCTCCTAACAGGGGAGTACCAGCAATGAAGGGAAATAGGAATCCTTTTTAGTAGGAATACTTGGATCCTGCTTCCCTTTTGAGGGGGTGGGTTTACGTAGCCAGGAGCACAGTGATAATAGAAGATAAATTCTTGGAATCTTGTCTAAACTTAGCACTACATGTTAGCAACCATGAGGATGCCCTGGAAGGGTTCCTTCAATCCCAAGATAAGTGATGGAAAGACAGAGGGAGATAGTGAGAGATAGAGACACAGACACTAAGGAGTGGCTCTCAGGGAACATGAGATAACTTAGTGTAGGCGATTCTCTGTACTAAAACAGTTGAAGAGGAAACTTTGAAACAAAGAGTGCAAACATCTTCACTCACATCTATGTCCTGACATTCATACTGCCACTGGACTTTTACTGCATTTGTATTGGCTTCCAGAGCTAGGGTACAAATAACCTACCAGAAATGAAAGATAGAGTTTCAAATTAGCTCAAAACTCAGGAACAGGATCTGACTCAGGAAGACAGATTGTTAAAAATGCAGGAGAACCTATCGAGACTCACTGACCCTCCCCCTATCACCAGATATGAGTAAATGAGTAATGAGTTCTGTACTGCCCCTGTGATAGATACTTGTTCAAGTCCCGGTTGTGCCCTCCAGCCATTGAGTCCTGCAGAGAGTATTCCAGGAAACAGGCTGGCCAAGCCTAACCAGATGTGTTTCAGATGCAGATGCCTCATCAACACTGACAAACATTTACCCTAAAGGACAATCAAGATCTGTTCTCAGGAGAATGCTTGCCCTTTCCCCTCATTTAAGTCCTAGAGTCTTAAGAACAATCTTGTAATTTTGAGAGTTTTCCCTTGTGACATTTTTGGTATTTCCTTTTGACATCCTCTCATCTCCTGGAGTTTGTGACTTCTTCCTTTAAAAAGCCCTTCTCCCAGCCACTCAGGGTCAACACCTCTGTCTCCTGCATGTGATACGTGTCGGCCCAGAGATCTCCTTAGTAGATCTCCATAATAAACCTCGCCTTTGTGTATACATCCAAAATGGTCTCTCTGTGTCTGGGGTCTGCGACTTCTCGAGACTTGAGTAAGGGTCTCCATTCGGGGATCTTTCAGAAGAAGATAGCCAAGAGGCAATTGGTCATTTTTTGCTTCGCCCATAGCTGGTCTGCTTTTAGTGACCACTAATGTAGTCTTCAATACTGATGCACCTTATGGAAAGCCAGACCAGAGCAAAAAAGACATTAGTAAGGTAGCCATGTCACGAAATCCCAGGAGAGACAGCAGAAATGAATGTTTGGCCCCACCATTTGCCATTGATTCCAAGTATGTGAATTTCCCAGTGCAGAGTTGATGCCCAAGAGACCAGAAGAGTATAAAGTGGACATTTTGTGTTGCAGCCACTAGAGGGAGCACGTTGCTGCATGTTACCTGAGAGAAGAGAAGTCAGCTCTTTAGGGCCAAGCTTACAGACTCAACACCTTCCTTTCCACACAGCCTGCCTGAGAGAGACACCTGGACAGGTGTAGTCAACACAAGCTATTTCAACCAGGACCTATCCAAACATGACATTACAGGCCAGTAATACTCATCTCCCAGAGAAGAAAACTGAGTCCCAGAGATGATCCGTAGCTTGCTCTTTTGTACAATGTATGTTTGGCTCATATACTATAGAAACCCAACCAGATATTTGACTCAGACATAATGACCACAAGCACACTGACTTCCTTGTAGTCTTACTGTGTACACTACAGTCACTGGCCATGTTCTGTCTTCTCTAATCTGCAGGTTCTGCTGAACAAGATCTGTGGTCAAAGATCCTTTCACCGTCCTTGCATTCTGACTCATCTAGAAAATTGTTAAAGAAGATGGTATAGGAAATGCAGTGTCCAATCCACATAGAATGTTGGGAAACTGCTTAATTCCTTTCTCCTAGTTCCTGTTTATGGGACAGATGCAGGCAAACAAGCCAGACCAGTCCCTGAAAACATTATTTCCTGAAGAGAACCATTGAGTTCTTTATCACGTAAGTCACATAAGGGGAAAATAAACATTATCCCTGCTTCATTGGGTACTGAAGTCCACCCAAAATGAACAGGCTGTGTGATCTGAATAGTCACAAGTCTTAGGTAGGACAGTGAATGTTTCTGGCAACATCATCATGTATCTTCAATGAGCCTTCTCTAGTAGATAGACGTCTGTCCACATCTTGAAACATGTACCCAGAAAATTCCTGCCTCAGGATGTGGCACACATTACTATGACACTGGCTGTGGAGAGCATCTCCCACCTACACGTCTCATGAATGAGTATCATGTCATTGCCTGAGATCTAGAGGAGCTCAGAGGCTTCACACAACACCAGGAGGACATGCTGTGGAAGACAATGAAATGTTTTCCCTTCTACCATCCAACTACACACAACCACTCCACATTTCCAACCATATCTGGGCACTCTACAGGAGGATCTCTTCGTGAAACCACCCACTGGGTAGATATAGCCGATTCACTGCCCATCTTAGATAGTTTGCATTTTGGCTGTGAACAACTCTCACCTATGCTTCTCTATTCTCACAGATATTCAAGGAATCACTCCTGAGCAGATGAAGTATGTGTCTCCGCAGAGCCTGAGCAAGTGAATGTGCCTCCATGTCTGTTGTCTAGACTGGATCTCCTGAGAAGGCCAGTGGCCATGGACCCAAGGACCACTTACAGGAAGATGGTGAAATTGAGGGCGTTCTGTTGGGCCATGTCTTAGTGGTGTTGGGTAGATAATATTCACAGTCAAAAAGTACTAAAGTGTTTCAGTACAATTCCAAAATCAGCTTTGAATTGGTATTCAGAACACTTTCACACATGGCTGAGAGAAATACAAATTGACCTGAACCCTTATGCCTGCCTAGTCACTGTTCTTTTCTTCAACAGTTCATTTTTTATACACTTTACACTTTGATCACAGCCACCTTCTTTCCTGTGCTCCCAGTCAGGGCCTTACATATCATTCCTCTCATTGCCCCATCTACCTTCTTTTCAGAGAAAGAGGGAGCCTCCTTTGGGCACCACTCCACCCTGAGACATGTAGTCTCAGCAGCACTGCATACATCCTTTTTATACATCATCTATATGCTCAGCAAAACCACTTCGATGGCCAAACACCAAATGGAGCAAACAGCTGGTCCTAAACCTAGAAGATCTGACAGAATGAAGACGAGATTCCTCCCTACCCGGCCCTTCTCATTCCATCCCTTCCCACATTGTCTCAGAGTTAGAGGAAGTGCTCCAGAAAAAGAACAGAGACTGGACAGATATGACTGAGCACATAGTCTAGCAATAGACCCACCTAAATCAGGCCAGCTAATTTTGTCAAAGGCAACCAGGGAAATCAAGGCACAAAAAAGTGAGCTGCCGTCAAAAAATGTTGAATTGTGTTAAAGCAAATATTAGAAAATCCATTGAAAAACAGAACACAGTCAACAAAGTTACATGTGTCTCCAAATGCACACGATATAATTTTTATATACATGTTAAAGAAGAGGCATATATGAATTTGTCTCATAAGTAGGATGATCAGAGAAAATGTAGAAGATGAACTGTGCAAACGAAATCCTTAAGAAAATCAAGAACCAGACAATGGCTGGAGCAAAAGCCTCCCTAGGGCACCTACAAGGAACCTGACTCCTAACACACCCCAGGAGACAACACATCCCTGTACTACCTAGAGATTAACAAGTAGAAGTGCTTTAACATACACTCTCTTCCATCCATGCAACTCTAATAATTACTGCATAAGCAGAAGGGGTAGAGGTCGAAAATGATCACTATTCAAGCCTTGGTGATTAATTCCAGCTCTGACAGTCAGCACCATTTTGGCTCCCAAATACCCGAAGCCAATAGAGGGAAGAGGTTTAAGATGGGAGACATATAGGACTCTTTGGACCTGGTGTGTCTTGCTGTTGCTCATGGAGAACAGGAAGGCCAGAGCTGCAAGTGTCCACTGATTCAGATATGCTGCTACATATCACCCACATGAAACATCTCAGCCAGCTGCTGCTGCTCAATCCATGCCAGGGACCAACCTGTGCTGTCCATTCCACATGCCTCTGCATTGCTAGGTGTCAGGACCTGGGAACACTTGCTTCCCCCGTATCACATATACTTCTATATATTTGGCCTTGCCCTCACACTTGTCCTCTGACATAGCCACTCCACATCCACTACTAGGTGCCTGTTCTATATGACCCTCTCCTACCACTCTAGTCAACACACACCAGTAGGATTCAGGACGTGCCAGATATGTTGTCCTCAGCTGCTGTGCTCCAACACCCATGCAAGTAATTGTGCTAGCCAGATGTCCCCACCCATGACACCCCCAAATGTACTAGAGTCATCAGGACACCTCCAGTACAAAGCCCCATGTACTATCTATCCTCTGTGTCTAGCGTTGCTGATACCAACTATGTCATACATAAGACTCAAGACTGCAGGATTGAACAATTTGATACACAGTAGTGCATAAGGGCTCAACAAGGTGTCCAGTGAAACCTGAAACCAAGCTACGGTGGCAGGGGATGGATTATCTTGTGGACCTGATAAATAGTAGTGCCTGAGTGGGTTTGGCAGTAGGATTGAGGGTATCTAGTAAGATAGTGGTAGAAGCTCCTGATACTGAAATGATTGATTTCCAGAGCATTAGCAAGATGTTCTGTAATGTCTTATGAACACAGTAATGTGTATTGAGTTCCAGCAGTAGGGACCTGAGATATACTGGTCTGTGCAGGGGACCAGGGTGCTGTCCAGCAGTAACTTATCAATAGTATGTATGGAGCACAGGTGGTAATTATGATGTTATATGGAACAGTGTGTGTGTGTGTGTGTGTGTGTGTGTGTGTGTGTGTGTGTGTGTGTGTGTGTATGTGTGTGTGTGTATTGTGAGGGGTTATAAAGTTTGGTGTGGTGTTTTCACCTGCAGTGAATATGAACCTAAAATCTGTTGTTGTGGATTGTAATGCACTTTGGATTACATCTGTGAATGTGAGGTGATTTAGTCAGTTTTCCTTGGAACCTGATATCATGGAAGACATCGATCCTTGGAAAGCAGTGAAATGGATGTTAGCCAGTGTGTGTAGAGAACCTGTGACTTTAGGGAGGTATACCCAGCAGATCCTTGCACTATGGGTGTGTGTGTGTGTGTGTGTGTGTGTGTGTGTGTGTGTGTGTGTGTACATGAGCGTATATCACTTTTACTGTAGGTAATAAGAACTTACCAGGACCCCATACCTAGGGATGTGGATGTTTGTGTACATGGCGATATCTTGAATAATGTGAAAGTCAATTTAGGTCTCTGAACACATGGCTAGGTAGCTGGTTCTGCTAGGTATCTAACCCCATTCAGAGCCCTAAATTGACTTTCATGTCATTCAAGATATTGCCCTATAGACAAAGATCTCCATAACACTTCTAGGTATAGGGTCCTGGTAAGTTCTTATTCCCTATAGTCAAAGTCACATCCATGCATGCACACACACACCCCTGGTGCTAGGGTCTGCTGGGTATACCTCCCTACAACCAAAGGCTCTCTTACACAGCTATGGTTCAGATCCTCACAGTAACATCTTCTTTTACAAATCCTCACATGTTCAGATACATGTATACCTGTCCCTAGAGCCACACTAGGAACATGCACACATGCATTCATGTACACACACACACACACACACACACACACACACACACACACCCCCCAGGAGATTGAAAAGAGATGGCGTGGGAGGGAGGGAGACAGAAATAGAACAGAAGCACAGATACATAGATTCCTATACAGAGGCAAGCATGCTGTCATGGCAACCAGTTTTGTTGTGCTATGGACAAAGGTCCATGTATGCACACAGATATACACATGGCTACATTTTTTGGCCTGTTAGGTATGAATACACATACACATGAGCTGGGTTTCAGTTACTGATATCTTCCCAATCAACTAATTCTCCACACATGTTTAGATGTAGGTTCAATTATGTGTCTCCTACCTGTAACTAAAAGCCTCATACAATACATGGCTTTGTCTGGTTCTACATGGCATTCACATGCAGCCAAAGCCACAATACACATATAGAGTTAAGTTTCAGCTCTTGCTAAGAGCCTTCTTCCCTACAGTTAAAGTCCCAAAGCAAACAGGAACCTAGGTATTGAGTCCTGCTTGGTAACCTTTTCCCTCCAGCAAAAGCTCAAAAATAAGAATAGGTGTCAAGTCCTTCTAGTTAACCCCTTAACTGTGTCTCCCTCCATGTCTTATATTCACATCTCAGGATTAGGAACAGAGGATATAAAGATCTTCTGGGGCCACAAGCTTGGAATAGAGTTATGGCTAAACATCCAGATTTTTCTGCTACAAGCAGGCTTGTGTAGCTTTCAGAAGACTGTGTGAAAAATAGGATGGCAAATGTGTGATCTGTGATTCCTATGTGTAGCCCTGCACCCTCGTTTGCATATGTGATGAGTGTGACTTTGGATCTAACCAGGCTGTTGTGTGATCATTGAAGGTTCCGAATTCTTTGATGCCTACTCTTGTAAACAGTGTATCATTCTGGAGAAAGATAGAGATTGTTGCCCAAAATTTGTCAATTTGGGGAGCTCTAAGCGAGCCCTGTTCTATGAGCACAAACGATACAGGCCCAAAGCGGGATGCAGCTCAAGGGGAGTGCCCAAGACCTAACACCGTTCCTGAGGCTATGGGGCTTTCACAAAAAGGGACTTATCTTGACTGCCCTCCGAAAGACCTAAGAAACAGCTGAGAGAGTCAAATGCAGATATGTGCACCCAACCAATGAACAGAAGCTGCTGATCCCTGTTGTTGAATTAGGGAGAAGCTGGAGGAAGCTGAGGAGGAGGACCACCATGTAGGAGGATCAGCAGTCTCCATTAACCTATACACCCATCTCTCAGACAGTGGATCATCATCCAGGCAGCCTCCAACAGCCGAGATGAGGACGCCAACACATATACAGCGGAGGCCCCCCAGGTCTGGGTTCAGTCAGAGAAAATTCACCTAATCCTTGAGAGAGTGGAGGCCCCAGGAAGTTTAGAGGTCTGGTGGGGTGGGTGGGGTGAGGACATCCTTGTGGAGACATGGGGTAGGGTGGTGAGATGGTATGGGATGTGGAACAGTTGGGGAATTGGGGTTGGACTGGGACAGGAATAAATCTGTATTGTAAAAATAAGTTAAAAAAATACGGCTTCAAGAAAGGTAGTGCTTGGGTGGCCCTGTCTTCCCCCATCAAGCTGCTGCAGCTGCCAGGAAAGACACCTATTACCACCTCCAGAACGAGAAGGGAGCTCAGAGTGTCACCAGAGCAGCCTGCTAGTGCTAGTGTCCTGGACCCCTGTCATCCCTTCTTTCCCTCCCCGTGTTGCAGAAATGGAAGCGAGTTCCCATACAGCTCTCTCGCGGACTCTGTTTGTAATTAAATGGAAAAGGAAATCTGTGCTCTCCTCATTCATCCTTTCCACGGCCCAAGCTTCAAAACAAGTCTGTGTGCAGCCCTGACTGTCACTTAGAAGTGTGGTCTTGCAGCAGCTATGATGGGGTTTTCCTGTGACCCTCAGTGTGACCAGGTGCCATCAGAATAGTAATATGATATGACACTTCCCAGGCAGTGCTGGGTTCATGGTGTTTTCTGTCTTGTAAATTGGAAGTTTCTGTTATTCTAATAAAGTTGGTGTGTATTTAAAACAAACGTTCTGGTAATTGTCTATCTAGATATGTGTTCCCAGACTCAATATGTTTCCTTTATCCATCCTTTTACCCAAAAATATGGCTCAGAAACAAAGAGCTTTAAGGAGTTGAACATCTGAAACTAGGCTTGAATTTACAATTGGTAGAAGGCTACAAACCCATTGTTTTTGATTAATGATGTGGAGGGGCCAGCCTACTGTTGGTGATTCCACCTCTTTAAGTTGGTCCTGAGTTGTGTGTGTGTGTGTGTGTGTGTGTGTGTGTGTGTGTGTGTGTATGCGTGGAAGGCGTAAAGAACAAGACTGTAGACTGGTTTCCTCATTGTTTTCTGGCTCTCTTGCTGTATAAATTCCTCTCCCAACCTCCATAAATGATGGACTTTGATCAAAACAAGTAAGCCAAATAAAATCGTTTACCCCACATTAATTGGTGTCTATAAGAAATACAAATTATACTAGGACTATCCTAAGAGAAATCTCAGTGTTTGAATCCTACTGCCTTACCTCCTGAGTGCTAGGATACAGGTATTTAGCATAATACTGAATAGATAATAGAAATCTTGAGATAATGTAATGATGGAAAATAATTGCAAGTCAATTTCTTGGCAAACAAAGACAGCGTGAGGGTTTTCTCTCTCTCTCTCTCTCTCTCTCTCTCTCTCTCTCTCTGTCTCTGTCTCTGTCTCTCTCTCTCTCTTTTATGTCATGATTAAAGTTTCCCCTCTTGGTCCTCGTTTCACTCCTCCTCTGTTTTTCTTCAAAAAAAGGGCGAGCCTCCTGTGGGTATCAGTCTGCCAAGGCAGGTTCCTGGCTTTCCAGGCAATGTCAGGGATGGACTCCTTCTCATGGCATGGGTCTCATTTGTTGGCCAGTTCCACATTTTTGTAAACCACCATTACCCCAGCACATTTATTAGGCAAGATAAATTGTAGGTTGGAGATGTAGTGGCAGGGTTGGTGTCCCAGTATCTCCACTGGAAGTCTTCCTTGGCTACAGGAGATGGTCAGTTCAGTCTTGATATTCCCTTATTGCTAATAGTCTTGCTAGAGTCACCATCATTGATTCCTCAAAGTTTCCATTGCCCTAGCTTTCTAGTTTGTCCTGGAGATGTGTCTCTCTTCCATTCCTGTTGTTCCTCTCAGTACTCTCTCCCTTTGTGTGACCTAAACCTGATCCCTCCTGGTCCCATCCTTAACCCCCAATCCTATCCAGGCCCCTCTCCATTCACCTGTGACATCTCCAACAGTGACATCATCTGTTTGGTTTCTCTTTCACAGTGAGATATGCTTGTCCTCCACTGAGTCCTCTGTGCTGATTAGCATTTAAGGTCTGTGGGTCATAGCATGGTTATCCTTTATGTACAGAAAATATCCATTTACAGGTGAATACATACAATTTTTGGCTCTCTGTATCTGGGGTACTGCACTTACATCCTTTTACTCACATCCTTTTGTTGATAGACTTCATGATGTTATCATTTTTACCAGCTGAGTAATACTCCATTTTATAAATGCACCACATTTTCTTTATCCATTCTTTAGTTGAGGAAATCTAAGTTGTTTCCAGTTCCTGGCTTATGAATAAAAATGCAATGAATATACTTGAACAAGTGTCCTTGAGGTTTGGTGTCCTTTGGATATATGCCCAGGATTACTACACTTGGTTCTTGACGTAGACCGATTGCATGTTTTCTGAGAATCTGCCGTATTTATTCCCAAAGTGACTATATAACTTTTCAATCTATTTAGCAGTAATGGAGTGTTTCCCTTGGTCCACATCCTCGGTAGCATGAGCTGTTGAAAGATCCCCGAAGAGAGACCCTCTCTAAAGTCGCGGGAAATCACGGACCCCAGACACAGAAAGACCATTTTGGATGTAATAAGCAAAGACGAGGTTTATTACGGAGATCTATTACAGGGATCTCCGGGTCGACACGTATCCTGTGCAGGAGACAGAGGTGTCGACCCAGAAACTCAAAAGTCAGGGGTTTATATAGGGAAGGCTAGGGGTTTTGGCGTGGTTACACACAATTGGCTAATTTCTGGTGCGGCTATAAGTAATTGGCTCATTTAAACATGGCAGTGAGATTACAGCACAGCAGGAGAGTACGTATTGACTGGAGCGTACAGAATTTTAGAAGCTAGGGGCGTATCAGGGTTTGAAGGACATCTGGTTAAGGTGTGACTCTGAGTAAGCTGGGGGAGGTGCCTTTCTGCCAGATGGTTTGGGTCAGTCCTGATAACTTGGGCTGGTTCCTGCATTCCTTTTCTTTATCTTTATCGTCTGTTAGTCCTAGTGGCAGGGCGGGGCTGCCAGAACTTGCTTTTCACAATGTTTAGGCCTGAGTCTGTGAATTTTGAAACTTACTCTTTTAATTTCATATTTTTAAACCTTAAATCTGTATAATTTTCCTTTCACTGTCATTTGTGTCTTTGATCCTACCAATTCTGACAAATATTGTATAAAATCTCTGAGTTGTTTTGATTTGCATTTACCTGATACCTTCAGGTGTTGAACATTTCTTTAAGTGCTTTGCAGCCATGCCATTAGAGATTCCTTCGCTGAGAATTGTCTATTTAGATCCGCACCTTATTTTTACCTACATTATTTGGTTTTGTGATGTTCCATTTCTTGATTTACTTATATATTTTGGACAGCAGCCCTCTATTAGATATGGGATTTAGGGCAATATTTTCCCATTCTGTAGCCTGATATTTTACCCTTTTGACCATGTCCTTTGTCTTATTGAAGTTTTTCAGTTTCATGAAGTCCCACTTATTGTTGATCTTCGTGCCTTAACCATGGATGTTCTGTTCAGGAAGTTGTCTCCTGTATCATTTTGTTCAGGGCTTTCCCCCACTTTGTGTTCTATTAAATTTTGTGTATGTGGTTTTATATTGGAGTGAAAACTTGTACAACCACTCTGGAAATCAATTTGTCAGTATTTTAGCGACACATATGTATAGAATGTCTTATGTATTATATGTATGTATCACTTACCAAATAGCCTGTGACCTATGACTTAGTCAGGAAATGGAAGGACATCCATCATGGAGGAGAAAATATTCAGGGATAAAGCTAGGCCTGTTAGATTTGCCAGAAAGATGTGAGGAGATGGATGCATGGTGCCTGAGTCCACGTAACCAGTCATGTGGCAGAATGTAGTATAAAATATATAGGATATTTTAGTTATGATCTATTCAGAGTTGAGACTAGCTGTATGGACAAAGTATTTAAGTCTGAGTTTTATTTCTGAGAACATGGGGCTAGGAAGTAGAACCAGACATAACTTCTACATGTTTTTAGAGGAGGAAATAGAAACCAAATTAAAAAGAGTAACCAAATGAGTTTTTAAAGCAGAATTTGCCTAATAATCAAGAGATAAGACATAGACAAATCAAAACTCAGACAAAACCTAATAATATAAATTAGAAAACATGGAATACCATAGTTAAACCCTGGACACAAAACCAACAATCCGAGGAACAAACTCAGTAGACTGGAGATTCCAAGCCATAAGGATGAATTTTAAGTCCAACTGCTCTGTAGGCATCAGGAGCTACTCCAGGATACAAGGAGAGGAGGAATATGCAGGCAGTGCCTAGTATTGACTTGTTGCTAGCATTCTTCATTATTCCTTCTTGTTATGACATCTCAAGCAACCAACCAATGATGGCTTGTCAGAGCTGACAGTGTTTTTCCTCAGGTTCTGTGCTACACCCGGTGCCCTGGTTATTTTTCTCATGGCTGTACCAAATCCCTGGCCAGAATCACCTCTAAGAAGGAAGGTTTTGGTTGTGCATTGGCTTTGAAGAGACAAGGAAGCCATACTGCTGTCAGCATCTTGTACTATACATGATGTAGTTATCTGGTCAAAGTAACACTGCATTAGATATTCTCTATCACCTAATGACGCAGTTCCTTTAGCTAAGGAACTCCATCTCCCTCTGTTCCACAAAAACACACACTAGAAATCAAATGTTTAAACATCTGAGATGATTGAAAACAACCAGTGTGGTTTTGAATGTGTAATTTCTCCCACTATCTAGTGCATTTGGACACATGTACACCAGTTGTTAAACAGTTTATGGAACATTATATTGTGTAGCCATGGCAGCAGAAGCTCATCACTTGGAGTCTCCTTGAGGGAGCCAAGCCTAGTCTTTATTTGTGATGCTCCCAGATGGCTGCTCCAGCTAACTGCCATGCTTCTACCTCATGTTCATGAACTTTTATCACACACACAAAACAGAATAGTCATCAATATATCCACCCTTAGACAAGAGAGCTATTGCTCATCTCCACTCTATCTATATTGCCTAGAATTCAAGGCAGATTCATTGCTGTCACACAGTTACACAACCCTTCCAGAGACACAAGCAGCCCTACAAAGTAGCCTCAATTCTAGCCTCATCCTCTGTCATGTAGCATAGGTCTCATGTGAACCTAGTAGCACAGGAATTCTTATTCCATCAGAAACATTCAGTCTACGGAGACCTATTTTATTTGATGAGAGCAAAAATAATCAGAAATTGTCTCCTTCAGACTGCCGCAGAGTGAGCCTCATTACTGAAGACTCTTTGCCTGAAAGGAGATCTTTCCTAGCATCACTGTCCCTGTGTATCTATCTTCTTTATCCTGCTCACCCAGAATAGAAACAAATTCACACAACACTGAGAGAGAAAAGAATCAGTGGAACACTTACAATCTGAATAATAAAACCAGGCAACAGATTCTAAAAGAACTAATGCATCAAAATAGTCTTGTATTATAGCCAGGGAAATTAACAGGGAAATTAAAGAGCTAATAGCAGTGATCCACAAATATTCCAGTAGTCCATAAACCTAAGGAAAGAAGCGCTTTAACACTCTTTTATTTATTTTCTTTTTTCTTTTTTAAAAATCTTTATTAACTTGAGTATTTCTTATTTACATTTCAATTGTTATTCCCTTTCCCGGTTTCCAGGCCAACATCCCCCTAACCCCTCCCCCTCTATATGGACTTCTCCTCCCCATCCTCCCCCCATTACCACCCTCCCCCCACAATCACGTTCACTGGGGGTTCAGTCTTGGCAAGACCAAGAACTTCCCCTTCCACTGGTGCTCTTACTAGGCTATTCATTGCTACCTATGAGGTTGGAGCCCAGGGCCAGTGCATGTATAGTCTTTGGGTAGTGACTTAGTCTCTGGAAGCTCTGGTTTGTTGGCATTGTTTTTCACACTCTTAATCAAACAAGTGTTACCCTTACTGTCTAACCAAGTAAACACACTACACACTGAAAACCTCCAAGTATCTGACAACGCATTTGATTACCAAGATGATAAAATCCTTAATGAGGGTAATAGATGCTTTACCCCATAGCCAATGATATGGTAAAGAAGAGCATTCTTTATGGTCCAGGGGTCTTCACTGGGAACACAAGGATCATTCCATGGGCCAAATTGGCAAAAAGCATAGCATACACACAGCATTGAGGGATGCCAAGGAATTAAATGTCATGGCCAAGGACAAACATGGCAGTATAGAAAGTTTTACTGCAGCCAGGCCTTTCCACAAACACAATTATCACTTTGGCTTACCTGTGTCCATATTTACGCTTAGGGACAAATGGTCATATGAAATGGGTTGGGGGGCTGGGGATTTAGCTCAGTGGTAGAGCGCTTACCTAGGAAGCGCAAGGCCCTGGGTTCGGTCCCCAGCTCCGGAAAAAAAAAAAAAAAGAACCAAAAAAAAAAAAAAAAGAAATGGGTTGGGAAACACAACAGATCAGGTGAATATGACTACAGTGCTGGGATTGGGAAGGCTGGATCTTGAAATCATGATCAAATTCCTGTCTGGACATACATACCTTACCAGTTTAAAGTAAGTAATTACAAAGCCAACTCTCACAAAGCTGTGAGACTGATAACTGGAAAGTCTTAGTCAATGAAGGGATAGAACGTACAGCCATATTTCAAAACTAAAACCAATATTGTCAAGAAATCCAGTCAATAGATATCAAACACCAAAAGCTAAATTGAAAACCTGGGAAACTAACTTTATGTCAAGGTCCAACAGTTTGTGAAAGTTCAATTCTATGAAAATCACTTGAGTGAAAAGCTTATCATTCATAGAAACAAGGGCTACTGATTTTTTTGAGTTAATTTTTTCAGCAATATTTCTGAAATGTTTTACAGCGTGTTTATCACCTGTAAAAGTTCTCTGGTAGAATTTTCGGGGTTGCATATACACACTATCATATCATCTGCAAATTGTGATACTTTGATTTTTTTCCATCCCAATTTGTACATACATACAAACATGCACACTCATACACATAAATGTGTGTATGTATATATATATTCTTAAATGTATAAGTACCCCTGTAAATAAACCACACACGTTAAATTATATGTATGTTATATTATATATAATTATATATCAAATATAGAAATTATACTATATATAAATTAATTATATATAAATGTGTAAACATATAGATATGTAAATATAAAATTGCAATAATTGAGTCTTTCCCTTTTCAAATAACTGTAGCTGGTGTAACATTGACATAAACTAGTGAGCACACTTTCCTGTATATAAATGGCAAACATACCAGGGAAGAAAGCAGGGAAACAATAAATACCAATCTAGAATATATCTAATTAAGGAAATAACAGACTTGTGCAATGCAAACTTTAAGACTCTCAAATAGAATTAAAGACACCAGAAGATGGACCTTTCTATGCTCATGGACTGGTATAATTAAGATGGTGAAAATAGCCATTCTAGCAAAAGCAATATATAGATTCAAGGAAATTGTCATTGAAACAGCAATGGAATTCTTCACAGAAATTGAAAAAAATCTTTGGATATCAAGTGGAAACACAAAAGACCCAGTAACACCAAAACCATTCTAACCAGTAAAAAGGAAATCGCTCAATGTATAACCATCTCAGATTTCAAATTATACTACAGAGATATAGTAATAAGAACAGCACGGTGTGGCCATAAAAAGGAACTCACTGACTGACGGACCGTAACTGATTTTCTATATGTAAATCCACCCTCCTATATGACACATAATTTTATATGGTGAAGCCAATAATATACATTGTCACAAAACAGCATCTTCAACAAATGGTGCTGGTTAATCTGTGTCCACATGTAGAAGAATGTCATGTGACTCTTATCTCCCACCCTGTACCAATCTAAATAATAAATGATTTAAGAACATGAACCCAATGGAAGAAATAATAGAAAATCTTGAATCTTCTGGTACAGGAAAGAACTTTCTGAAGAAGACCTTTGTCACACAAACATTAAAACTAAAAATTAATAAATGGAACAAAATGAAATTGAAAATCTTCTGAACAAGAAGAGCAAAGGACATGATCATTTGAGATAAGAAGCAGGATAAAGAAGGAGAGGCAAGCATCAAATGCCTCCCCTCAGGACTCAGGGTACACTGCAGAAGAGGAGACAGAAAGACTGTACAAACCAGAGGGGACGGAGGACCCCGAACAGTCACGACATTCTAGACACAGCAGGACTAGAACACATATGAACTCACAGGGATTGCGACAGCACGCACAGGGCTGGCATTCATCTGTATTAGGAGGGGTCCTAGAGCTGAGAGAAGTGAACACATTCTTGACTCTGATCGATAGTCTCTTAATAATAGAAATCTAGTTTTCTTCATGAGAGTCTCACTGCAATCCCAGTGCTTAGTTATAGATGGTCAACAAAAAACAAACAAGACAAAACAAATTCAAATGCATCTTCGGACGTTTTCTGTGTCATGATGTTGAATCAAGGTCATTTTTTTTTGGATGTGAAAATCCATCAATGCATCATATTTTATTTGCTTACTTCTACCTTCCTTTTTTTAAAAAAATCTTTATTAACTTGAGTATTTCTTATCTACATTTCGATTGTTATTCCCCTTCCTGGTTTCCGGGCCAACGTCCCCTAACCCCTCCCCCTTCTCTTCTATATGGGTTTCCCCTCCCCATCCTCCCTCCATTACCACCTTCCCCGCAATAATCATGTTCACTGGGGGTTCAGTCTTGGCAGGACCCAGGGCTTCCCCTTCCACTGGTGATCTTACTAGGCTATTCATTGCTACCTATGAGGTCAGAGTCCAGGGTCAGTCCATGTATAGTCTTTAGGTAGTGGCTTAGTCCCTGGAAGCTCTGGTTGCTTGGCATTGTTGTACATATGGGATCTCGAGCCCCTTCAAGCTCTTCCAGTCCTTTCTCTGATTCCTTCAACGGGGGTCCTGTTTTCAGTCAGTGATTTGCTGCTGGCATTCGCCTATGTATTTGCTGTATTCGGGGTGCGTCTCTCAGGAGAGATCTACATCCTGTCCCTGTAGGCCTGCACTTCTTTACTTCATCCATCTTATCTAGTTTGGTGGCTGTATATGTATGGGCCACATGTGGGGCAGGCTCTGAATGGGTGTTCCTTCAGCCTCTGTTCTAAACTTTGCCTCCCTATTCCCTGCCAAGGGTATTCTTGTTCCCCTTTTAAAGAAGGAGTGAAACCTTACTGTTCCTTTGTGTATATGTTGTGGCTTCTAGTTTTTGGGTTTAATGAGATTCCTATGTGTGGGGGAGCATGTGTGTCTCTTCCTATATGTATTTCTTGTGCTTTTCCTTTGGCTCCGATTCTTGTTTGTTTGTATTTTTATTAAAATTTGTTTGCTTTAATTTATCTCATCATATTTTGTGTCACTTTATTACTATTCCTTAAATAGCTGTTTGTTTTTAAATGAGAGACAGAAAGGATAAGAATCCAGATGGGAGTTGGTATGGGCAGGAATAAGGAGAAGGGAAACTAATCAGAACAAACTGTATTTAAAAAATCTATTTTCAATATAAGACAAAACCTATAATACCATATCTTCAATACACCTATACCCTGTGTCCATATCAATAATAAAATATGTTCTATAAACAAACAATAATTAGGGAAAAATCTTTCCCATCTTATACACTTCACAGTTGTCTACTATTTAGAATAGGCAAAGTCAAAAGACATTAATCCTCAAGAAAACAGCACATAACCCAATTAAAATTGAGTATGAACCTAAACAGAGCATTTTCAAAAGATGAAAAATATGTGACTTATAAATCATTTCCATAGTTTAATATCAATGTGATGGTTTGTATATGGGTGGTTCAGGGAGTATCATTATTTGGAAGTGTAGCCTTGTTGGAGGAAGTGTGTCATTTTGGGGTGGGCTTTGAAACCCTTTTCCTTGCTGCCTCCAAGACAGCCTTCTCCTGGTTGCCTTTGGAACAAGATATAGGACTCTCGCCTCCTTCAGGGCCATGCCTGCCTGGATGTTGCCATGTTTCCTGCTTTGATAATAATTGCCTGAACCTCAGAACCTACAAGCCAGGCCCTTTAATTGGTTGTCCTTATACAATTTGCCGTAGTCATGGTGTTTCTTCACAGCAACAATGGAATCCCGAACTAAGACAATCAGAGAAATGAAAATTAAAGCTACATTTAGATTTCATATTTCTCAAGGCATGATGGTTAAGATCTTAAAAAAGAATCAATTAATGAAAACAAATGATAACACATGGTTGCATAGATATGGGGACAGAAGTATGGTTACTACATATTAGTGGAAATGCAAACTGGCATTGCTACTATGGCAATCTATTTGGAGGTTTCTCAAGTAGATAGAAATACCACATGATTTTGGGCATATGGCTTTAGGGCCAAAGCTTCCACTGATATACTTGCTGTTCTAGTCACAATAGCCAGGAAGCAGAGTCCACTTAGTAGGTGTGTTCCAACTTGTGAATGAAAATGTAGTAATTTACACAATAGAATATTATTCAGTTTTTTTTAGTTTATAATTTTTTCTTTTATTGGATTTTTAAATATGCATTTCAAATGTTATCCCCTTTCCCATTTTCCCCTCCAGAAATATGCTATCACATCTCTCTTTCCCCTGTTTCTATGAGGGTGTTTTCCCAACCTGCCACCAACCCTCTCCCACCTCCCCATCCTGACATTCCACTACACTGGGGCATTAAGCCTTGGTAGGACCAAGAATCTCTCCTCCCATTGATGCCCAACAAGGCAATCCTCTGCTACATATGCTGTTGGAGACGTAGGTCTATCCCAGTGTACTCTTGGGATGGTGGTTTTGTTCCTGGGAGCTCTGGTGGGGTTGGGTTGGTTAATATTGTTGTTCTTCTTATGGAGTTGCAACCCCATTCAGTTCCTTCAGTCCTTTATCTAATTCCACCATTGGGGATCCCGTTCTCAGCTGAGTGGTTGGCTGTAAGCATCCACCTCTGTATTTATCAGGCTTTGGCAGAGCCTCTCAGGAGACAGCTATGTCAGGCTCCCCTCAGCATGCATTTCTTGGCATCCTCAATATTGTCTAGATTTGGTGACTGTATATAGGATGGATCTTTCAGATGCGGCAGTCTCTGGATGGCCTTTCCTTCAGTCTCTGCACCACACTTTGTCTCCATATATCCTCCTGTGAATATTTTTGTTCCTTCTTCTAAGAAGGACTGAAGCATACACACTTTGGTCTTCCTTCTTGAACTTCGTGTTGTCTGTGAATTTTATCTTGGGTATCCTGAGCTTTGGGGCTAATGTCCACTTATTAGTGAATGCATACCATGTGTGTTCTTTTGTGATTGGGTTACCTCAATAAAGATGATATTTTCTAGTTTCATTTGCCTAAGAATTTCATGAAGTCATTGTTTTTAATATCTTAGTAGTATTCCATCATGTAAATGTACCATATTTTCTGCATCCATTTCTTTGTGGAAGGACATCTGGGTTGTTTCCAGCTTCTCACTACTATAAATAAGGCAGCTATGAGCATAGTGTAGCATGTGGCCTTGTTATATGCTGGGGCTTGTGTATATGCCCAGGAGTGATTTAACTGGGTCCTCAGGTTGTACTATGTCCAATTTTCTGAGTTCAATCACCAGACTGATTTCCACAGTGGTTGTACCAGCTGCAATCCCACCAACAATGGAGGAGTATTCCTCTATCTCCACATCTTCGCCAGAATCTACTGTTTCGTGAATTTTTGATCTTACCATTATGACTGGTATGAGGTGGAATCTCAGGGTGTTTTGATTTGCATTTTCCTAATGACTGAGGATGTTGAACATTTCTTTTGGTGCTTCTTGGCCATTCAATATTCCTAAGTTGAGGATTCTTTGTTTAGCTCTGTACGCCATTTTTAATAAGTTTATTTGGTTCTATGAAGATTATTTGAGTTCTTTGTATATATTGGATAGTAGTTCTCTTTCGGATATAGGTTTGGTAAAGATCTTTTCCCAATCTGTTGGTTGATATTTTGTCCTAATGACAGTGTCCTTTGCCTTACAGAAGCTTTGCAATTTTATGAGGTCCCATTTGTCCATTCTTGATCTTAGAGCATAAGCCATTGGTGTTCTGTTTAGGAAATTTATTCCATGTGCCCATGTGTTCGAGGCTCTTCTCCACTTTCTCTCCTATTAGTTTAGTGTATCTAGTTTTATGTGGAGGTCACTGATCTACTTGGACTTGAGCTTTGTTCAAGAAAATAAGAATTGATGGATTTGCACTCATCTACATGCTGACTGCCAGTTGAACTAGCATCATTTGTTGAAAATGCTATCTTTTTTCCACTGATTGGTTTTAGCTCCTTTGTCAAAGATCAAGTGACCATAGGTGTTTGGTTTGATTTCTGGGTGTTCAATTCTATCCCACTGATCTACCTGCCTTTCTCTGTACCAACACCATACAGTTTTTATCACTATTGCTCTGTAATATAGCTGGTGGTTAGGAGTGGTATTTCCTCCAGAAGGTATTTTGCAGTTGAGAATAATTTTTGCTATCCTGTGGTATTTTGTCATTTGAAATGAATTTGCAAATATGCTCTTCTTAACTCTGTGAAGAATTGAGTTGGGATTTTGATGGGATTGTATTGAATTTGTAGATTGCTTTTGGCAAAATGTCCATTTTTAGTATATTAATCTTGCCAATCCATGAGCATGGGAGGTCTTTCCATCTTCTGAGATCTTCAAATTCTTTCTTCAGACACTTGAAGTTCTTGTCATACAGATCTTTCACTTGCTTGGTTAGAGTCACACCAAGGAATTTTATATTATTTGTGACCATTGTGAAGGGTGTTGTTTCCCTAATTTCTTTCTAACCTTGTTTATTCTTTGAGTAGAAGAAGGCTACTGATTCGTTTGAGTTAATTTTATATCCAGCCACTTTGCTGAAGTGCTTTATCAGCTGTGGGATTTTTCTGATGGGATTTTTAAGTGAATTAAGTGTACTATCATATCATCTGCAAACAGTGATATTTTGACTTCTTCCTTTCTAATTTGTATCCTTTGTCCTCTATTAGCTCTGGCTCGGACTTCTTGTATAGGTAGTGAGAGAGTCGGCAGCTTTTTCTAGTCCTTGACTTTAGTGGAATTGCTTCAAGTTTCTCTCGATTTAGTTTGATGTTGGCTACTCGTTTCTGTATATTGCATCTCTGGGATGAAGCCTACTTGATATGGTGAATGTTTGTATTGATGTGTTCTTGGATTTGGTTTGCAAGAATTTCATTGTGTATTTTTCCATGGATATTCATGAGGGAAATTGGCCTGATGTTCTCTTTTTTTGTTCAGTCTTTGTGTGCTTTAGGTTTAAACACAATTGTGACTTCATAGAATGAATTCTGTAGTGTTCGTTCTGTTACTATTTTGTGGAATTGTTTGAAAAGCATAGGTCTTCTATGAAGGTCTGATAAAATTCTGCACTAAACTCATCTTGTCCTGGGCTTGTTTTGGTTCAGAGACTTGTAATGACTGCTTCTATTTCTTTACTGGTTATAGGACTGTTGAGATGGTTCATCTGATCCTGATTCAACTTTGGTACCTGGTTTCTGTCTAGAAAATTGTCCATTTCCTCCAGATTTTTCAGTTTTGTTGAGTATAGGCTTTTGGAGCAAGATCTGTTTTTTTTTTTTTTTTGTTTTTGTTTTTTTTTTAGTTTTCTTAGTTTCTGTTCTTATGTCTCCCTTCTCATTTCTGAGTTTGTTAATTTGGATACTTTCTCCGTGGCCTCTGGTTAATCTGGCTAAGTGTTTATCTATCATGCTGATTTTTCTCAAAGAACCAGTTCCTGATTTTGTTGATTCTTTATATAATATTTTGTCTCTACTTGGTTTATTTCTGCCCTGAGTTTGAATATTTCCTGCATTCTACTCCTCTTGGATGTATTTGCTTGTTTTTGTTCTAGAGATTTCAGGTGTGCTGGCAAGCTACTAGTGTATGCTCTGTCCTCTTTCTTTTTGGAGGCCCTCAGAGATATGAGTTTTCCTTTTAGCACTGCTTTCAGTGTATCCCATAAGTTTGTGTATGTGCCTTCATTTTTATTAAGTTCTAAAAATTCTTTAATTTTTAAAAATTTCTTCCTTTACCAAATTACCATTGACTAAAACGTTGTTCTACTTACATGTGTATGTGGGTGTTTTGACATTTTTGTTGTTATTTAATATCAGCCTTAGTCCATGGTGATCTGATAGGATGCATGGCGTTATTTCAATCATCTTTTATCTGTTGAGGCCTGTTTTGTGACTGATTATATGGTCAGTTTTGGAGAAGGTACCATGAGGGGCTGAGAAGAAGCTATATTCTTTTATTTTAGGATGAAATTTTCTATAGATATCTGTCAAATTCATTTGGTTCATAAGTTCTGTTAGTTTCTTTGTGTCTCTGCTTATTTTCTGTTTACACGATCAGTCCATTGATGAAAATGGAGTTTCCAAGGCTCCCATAATTACCATGTGAGGTGCAGTGTGTGCTTTGAGCTTTAGTAAAGTTTCTTTTATGAATGTTTTAATTTTCATAATGGGTGTGATTTTAAGTCTTGTGAGTATATTATTCCTCTGGGAGATAATGCAAGATACAAGTTTTTCTGGTTACAGACTAAAGAACATGATATTTTGGGAGAAAGGTTTTGTCTTTGTGTTTTTTTTTTAAAAGAGGGTGATTAGGCTTTAGACACCTTCCAGAGTTAAATACTGATTAGATTTGGTAAAGAGAGACCACCTGAAGAACTGAATTCAAGAGAATCAAACAAAGAGATATCTTGATTCTAAACTTTTGTCTTGAGAATTATGTATTGCAGAATGTACCTGTTTTGATTCCTGATCTCAAGAACTTTAAGCTGGGTCTAGTCAAGGCAGACACATCAGGCTACAACATTCATTCCGTTTTCCCTACCTCCTACCCCCCAATGCCCACGTATAGCTTGAAAAAGCTTTTGAAGAGTCATCGCCCCAATTTCCTGGAGTTTGGGGGGTCTGAAGGTGGTATTTTTATGCTGTTTTTATGAGGAATTTAGAAATGGTCATAATGTAACAGGGAGGAATTAGCTAGGTTGATTTGTACAGACATAATCTCATTTGGTATCTAAACTAAAGTCATATCTTTACATTGGTATAGAACTTACTTGTTACAAAAAATTTAAAAGTATAAAGTTTGGATCCAGTCCTTCTATTGATGCCATTGCGAACTTCTGAGTTTATTAAACATAGGAAAGAGGACAAATAACAAATTCATGGCTCCTAGTTCACCATTAGGGTGTTTTTCAAATATTCTCATCAGAAATAGCTGAGAAGAGTTAACGATCAACAGTCCAGTTTACCTTATATAGATAGATGGTTTTCAAAAACATCAGAAATCCACAAAATATGACATTTAAAGTTATTTTATCTTTTGTTAAGACATATCTGCTCCTAACAGTTCCCCTTTTATGGGGAGCGGGTGTAGCGGCAATCCCAAGATGGCACCTGGGACTGCTACCAAGTCTTATGACTAGCACCTGACTTCCTCATACACCCAAAAGTCAGCCATGCCCATCGGGAGAGCTGCGCAGGCTCACCATGTCACAAGATCAGGCCATTTGGTGTGGACCTATGAACTGAGACTGCGTAGACTGGACTGATGGGGCATGGTTACGGTTTTTTTAGTAGGGAGTGTGCTTGGGGGTAGGAGATTGCTGCTTGCATGCAGAAAGAAAGGTTCCTGAATAAACTGCTTTGAGAAGAACGTCATGGTGTTGCTCCTTTCTGCGGGACGGAGACGGAGATGACACCCTTTGATGGATTTAATGAAGAAATTGAACATCTCTACCTCCAGGTGAGGTAATACTTTGTGGCTAGGCAGCCACTGGGCAGAAACTGCCTATTTCACCTATAGACTAAAACTACCCAAAAAGGGACACACTATGCAGAATAGTCAACTGATAATCTTTGCTAAGCCAGAATTATCAGCCTTTCTAGTTTTCTGCATTTCAAAAGTCTGTGAAATGATGCTAGGCCAGAAGGCTGAAGATTTGCTCTCATGTGTTCCTGACAGGAAACTGTGCAAACAGAAAATTGTTTCTATAACCTGTCTAAGTTACAGAAGCCATTTTAGGCTTACTATATTTACAGATATATTGGTCATTCTCAGATTTTTGATGGCATTGAAGACTGATTATAGTTTCATAGCCTACCCAGGCTGTTTAATTTTGAGAATACATATTTAAGTAGATAGTTATCAGTTAGTATACAAGCAAGCCAAGATATAACACAGATTTTAAGCTTTCTTTTTTCCTTTAATTTTTATTTTTATTTTATTGGATTTTTTTCTTTTCTTTTTTTCGAAGCTGGGGACTGAACCCAGGGCCTTGCGCTTGCTAGGCAAGCACTCTACCACTGAGCTAAATCCTCAACCCCTGGATTTTTTAATTTACATTTCAGATGTTATTCCCTTTCCCAGTTTCCAGTCCATAAGCCACCTATGCCCTCCCCCTCCTCCATAAGGGTGTTCCCCCCATCTACCCCCACTTACTACCCCTCACCCGACATTGCCCTGCACTGGGGTCCAACCTAGGCAGGACCAAGGGTTTCTTTTTCCACTGGTACCCAACAAGGCCATCCTCTGCTACATATGCAGTTGGAGCCATGGTTCAGTCCATGTATAGTCTATCTGGCTGGTTAACATTGTTGCCCTTATGGGGTTGCAAGCCCCTTCAGCTCTTTCAATCCTTTCTCTAATTCCTCCAATGGGGGTCCTGTTCTCAGTTCAATGGCTTGCTGCTAGTGTTTGCCTCTGTATTTGACATGCTCTGGGTCTGTCTCTCAGGAGAGAGCTATATCTGGTTCCTGTCAGCATGTACCTCTTAGCTTCATCAATCTTATTTAGTTTTGGTGGCTATGTATGGGCCACATGTGGGGCAGACTCTGAATGGCCATTCCTTCAGTCTCTGCTCTAAACTTTGCCTCCAAATACCCTCCTATGGATATTTTTGTTCCCCCTTTTAATAAGGATTGAAACATCCGCATTTTGGTCATCCTTCTTGAGATCCATGTGGTCTGTAGATTGCATCTTGGGTAATTCAAGCTTTTGGGCTAATATCCACTTATCAGTGAGTGTATAACATGTGTGTTTTTCTGTGATTGAGTTATCTCACTCAGGATAATATTTTTGTAGTTCAATCGATTTGCCTATGAATTTCATGATGTCATTGTTGTTAGTTGAGTAGTACTCCAACAATGGAGGAGTGTTTCTCTTTAATCCACATCCTTGCCAGCATCTGCTGTCACCTGAGATTTTTATCTTAGCCATTCTGACTGGTATAAGGTGGAATCCCAGGGTTGTTTTGATTTGCATTTCCCTGATGACTAAGGCTGTTAAATATTTCTTTAGGTGCTTCTCAGCCATTCAATATTGCTCAGCTGAGAATTCTTTGTTTAGCTCTATACCCCATTTTTAATAGGGTTATTTGGCTCTCTGGAGTCTAACTTCTTGAGTTCTTTGTATATTTTGGATATTAGCCCTCTATCAGATGTAGGATTGGTAAATATCTTTTCCCTATCTCTAGGTTGCAGTTTTGTCCTAATGACAGTGTCCTTTGTCTTACAGAAACTTTGCAGTTTTATGAGGTCCCTTTTGTTGATTCTTGATCTTAGTGCAGAAGCCATTGATGTTTTGTTCAGGAAAATTTTCCCAGTGCCCATGTGATTGAGATTCTTCTCTACTTTTTCTTCTATTAGTTTGAGTGTAACTGGTTTGATGTGGAGGTCCTTGATCCACTTGTACTTAAGATTTGTACAGGGTGATAAGAATGGATTGATTTGCATTCTTCTACATGCTGACCTCCAGTTGAACCAGCACCATTTGCTGAAAATGCTATCTTTCTTCTATTGGATGGTTTTAGCTCCTTTGTCAAAAATCAAGTGACCAAAGGTGTGTGGGTTCATTTCTGGGTCTTCAATTCTATTCCACTGATCTATCTGCCTGTCTCTTTACCAATACCATACACTTTTTTCACTATTGCTTTGTAATACTGTTTGAGGTCAGGGTTGTTGATTCCCCCAGAAGTTCTTTTATTGTTGAGTAGTTTTCACTATTCTGGTGATTTTTGTTATTCCAAATGAATTTGCACAATGCTATTTCTATCTCTCTGAAGAATTGAGTTGGAATGTTGAGGGGATTGCATTGTATCTGTAGATTGCTTTTGGCAAAATGGCCATTTTTACTATATTAATCCTTCCAATTCATGACTATGGAAGGTCTTTCCATCTTCTGAGATCTTCTTCAATTTCTTTCTTCAGAGACTTGAAGTTCTTGTAATACAGATCTTCCAATTCTTGGTTAGAGTCACCCCGAGGTATTTTATATTATTTGGGACTATTTTGAAGTGTGTCATTTCCCTAATTTCTTTCTCAGCCAGTTTATCCTTTGAGTAGAGGAAGATTTCTTTGAGTTAATTTTATTCCCTGCCACTTTGTCAAAGTTTTTTTTAAATCAGGCTTAGTAGTTCTCTGGTTGAACTTTTGGGGTCACTTAAGTATACTATCATATCATCTGCACTCATGATATTTTGACTTCTTCATTTCCAATTTGTATCCTTTTCACCTCCCTTTGTTGTCTGATTGCTCTGGCTAGGACTTCAATTACTATATTGAATAAGTAGTGAGAGAGTGGGCAGTCTTGTCTAGTCCCTGATTTTAGTGAGATTGCTTCAAAGTTTTCTTCATTTAGTTTGATTTTGGCTACTGATTTGCTGTATATTGCTTTTACTATGTTTAGGCATGGGCCTTGAATTCATGATCTTTCCAGGACTTTTATCATGAAGGGGTGTTGAATTTTGTCAAATTCTTTCTCACTATCTAATGAGATCATCATGTGTTTTTTTTTTTCCTTTGAGTTTGTTTATATAGTAGGTTATGTTGATGGATTTCCATATATTGAACCATCCCAGTATCCCTGGGATGAAGCCTACTTGATTATGATGAATGATCATTTTGATGTGTTCTTAGATTCAGTTTGTGAGAATTTTATTGAGAACTTTTGCATCAATATTCATAAGGTCTGAAGTTTTGCTTCTTTGTTGGGTCTTTGTGTGGTTTACGTATAAGCATAATTGTGGCTTCATAGAAGGAATTGGGTAGTGCTCTGTCTGTTTCTATTTTGTGGAATAGTTTGGACAGTATTTGTATGAGGTCTTCTATGAAGGGCTGATAGAATTCTGTACTAAACCCATCTGGTCCTGTGCTCTGGTTAGTCTGGCTAAGGGTTTATCTCTCTTGTTAATTTTCTCAAAGAACCAGTTCCTGGTTTGTTGACTCTTTGAATAGTCCTTTTTTTTCTACTTGGTTGATTTCAGCCTTGAGTTTGATTATTTCCTGCTTTTTACTCCTCCTGAGTGTATTTGCTTCTTTTTGTTCTAGAGGCTTTTAGGTGTGCTGTCAAGCTCTCTCCTGTTTCTTTTTGGAGGCATTCAGAGCTATAAATAATAGCAGTGCTCTTAGCAGTGCTTTCATGGTGTCCCATAATTTTGGGTATGTTGTGCCTTCATTTTCATTAAATTTTAACAAGTCTTTAATTGCTTTTTTTTTTCATTTATTCATTGACCAATTTTCATTGAGTAGAGCGTTGTTCAACTTCCATGTATATATGGGCAGTGGGCATTCTGTGGTTATTGTTATCGAAGACAAGTCATAGTCCATGGCGAACTGATAGGATTCATTGGATTATTTCTATTTTCCTGTGTCTTTTGAGGCCTGTTTTGTGACCGATTACATGGTTAATTTCAGAGAAGGTACCATGAGGTGCTGAGAAAGTATATCCTTTTGTTTTAGAATAGAATGTTCAATAAATATCTGTTAAATCCATTTGATTCATAACTTCTGTTAGTTTCTCTTGTCTTTGTTTACTTTCTGTGTATATGATTTGTCCATTGATGAGAGAGGGGTGTTGAAATCTCCTACTGTCATTTTGTGTGTGTGATTTGAGTTTTAGTAAGGTTTCTTTTATGAATGTAGGTGCCTTTGAATTTGGAGCATAGATATTTAGTATTGAGAGTTCATCTTGGTTGATTTTTCCTTTGATGAACATGAAGTGACCTTCCTTATCTTTTTGGATGATGTTTGGTTGAAAGTCAATTTTATTTGATATTAGAATGGCAACTCCAGCTTCTTTCTTCCAGCCATTTGCTTGGAAATTTGTTTTCCAGCCATTTACCCTGAGGTAGTGTCTGTCTTTGTCTCTGAGGTGTGTTCCCTGCATGCAGCAAAGTGCTGGGTCCTCTTTACATATCCAGTCTGTTAGTCTATGTCTTTTTTCGGGGGAATTGAGTCCATTGATGTTGAGAGATATTAAGGACTAGTGATTGTTGCTTCCTGTTCTTTTCATATTTAAAACTGGAATTCTGTTTGTGTGTCTCTCTTCTTTTGGTTTTATTGCAAGGAGATTACTTTCTTGCTTTTTTCTGTGGGGTAGGTTCCTTCCTTGTGTTTGAGTTTTCCATCTATTATCCTTTGTAGGGCTGGATTTGTAGAAAGATATTATGTAAATTTGGTTTTCTCATTGAATATCTTGGTTTCTCCATTTATGTTAGTTGAGAGTTTTGCTGGATATAGTAGCCTGGGCTGGCATTTGTGTTCTCTTAGGGTCTGCATGACATCTGCCCCGGACCTTCTGGCATTCATAGAATCTGGTGAGAAGTCTGCTGTATTTCTTATATGTGTGCCTTTTTATGTCACTTGACCTTTTTTTCTTACTGCTTTTAATATTCTTTCTTTGTTTTATGCATTCAGTGTTTTGACTATTATGTGATGGGAGGAATTTTTTTCTGGTCCAATCTATTTGGACTTCTGCAGGCTTCTTGTATGTTTCTTTTCTTTCTTTAGGTTAGGGAAGATTTCTTCTATAATTTTTTGAAGATATTTCCTGGCCCTTTGAGTTGGGAGTCTTCACTCTTTTCTGTACCCATTATCCTTAGTTTTGATCTTCTCATTGTGTCCTGGATTCCCTGGATGTTTTGGGCTAGGAGCTTTTGGCATTTTACATTATTTCTGATGGCTGTGTTGATGTTTTTTATGGTATCTTCTGCTCCTGAGATTCTCCCTTCCATCTCTGGTATTCTGTTAGTGATAACTCCTGATCTCTTTCCTAGATTTTCTATCTTCAGAATTGTCTCCCTTTGTGCTTTCTCTATTGTTTCTATTTCCATTTTTAAATCCTGCATGGTTTTGTTCAATTCCTTTACCTGTTTGGTTGTGTTTTCCTATAATTTTTAAGGGATTTTTATATTTCCTCTTTAAGGGATTCTACTTCTTTACCTGTGCTGTCCTGTATTTCTTTAAGGGAGTTGTTATTTTTGATCTTTTTAAAGTCCTCCATCATCATCATAAAGTGTGATTTTAAATCTAAGTCTTGCTTTTCTGGTGTGTTTGGATATCCAGTATTTGCTTTACTGGGAGAACTGAGCTGTGATGATTCCAAGTACTCTTGGTTTCTGTTGCGTAGGTTCCTTTGCTTGCCTCTCACCATCAGCTTGTCCCTGGTGTTAGCTTGTCTGTCTGTTTCTGACAGTGACTTGATCCTCCTGTGGCCCTCTGTGTCAGCACTCTTGTAGACCTTTTTTTCCTGTTTCCTTTCAGCCATTTTTGGAAACAGAACAGAGTGCTCTGTTCTCAGGTGTGTAGGTGCTCCTGGTGACTGTCTTTCAGCTCTTGGTGCAGGCAGGAATCAGAAGGATCCTGTCCTTGACTGTTCCTATGTCCCTGTGCCCAGGGGGCACACATAGCACTACTCGTTTCCCTCTTGGGTTGGGACTGTGGGCAGAGGGTAATTTCCTCTGATTTCTCAGGAGCATGTGCACTTCTGAGGGTCTAGCTCTCTCCTCCATGGGATTTGGGTGCAGGGAGCTATTTGACCATTTCAGTTCAGTTCTGGGCACAGTCAGAAACCTCTATTTCCATTTTTAAATCCTGGTCAGTTTTGTTTAATTCCTTCACCTGTTTTGTTGTGTTTTCCTGTAATTCTTTAAGGGAGATTTGTGTTTCCTCTTTAAGGGCTTCTACTTGTTTACTTGTATTGTCCTGTATTTCTTAAGGGAGTTATTTATGTCCTTCTTAAATTCCTCCACCATCATCATCATAAAATGTGATTTTAAGTCTAAATATTGGTTTTCCAGTGTGTTTGGATATCCAGGATTTGCCTTGGTGGGAGAACTGGGCTCTGATGATGCCAAGTAATCTTCGTTTCTGTTGCTTAGGTTCCTTTGCTTGCCTCTTACCATCAGGTTGTTTCTGGTGTTAGCTTTTCTTGCTGTTTCTGACAGTGGCTTGACCCTCCTGTAAGCTTGTGTGTCAGCAGTCCTGTAGACCTGTTTTCTTTCAGCTGGATCTGGGAAGAGTGAGCTCTGGTCTCAGCTGTGTGGCTGCTCTTGGCGACTGGCTTTCAACTCTGGGTGAAGGCAGAAGCCCAAATTCTCCTGCCCCGGACTGCTCCTAGGTCCCTGTGCCCAGAAGGCACACATGACACTAGGAGATTTCCTCTTGGGTCAGGAATGTGGGCTGAAGTAGTTTTCTCCTCTGATTCTCAGGAGTGTGTACACTTCTGAGGGTCTAGATCTCTCCCTAGGATTTGGGTTCAGGGAACTGTGGGACTGTTTCAGTTCAGTTTCAGGCGAAGGCAGAAACCAGCAGGCTCCTGCTACTCACTGCTCCTATACTCCTGTATCCAGAGGCACTATGCAGTTTTCTCTTGGGCTAGGATGTGAGCAAAATTGGGCAGAAGTGGCTGTCTGTCCCTAGGTCCCAGGATTTTCTGCACTTCTTGGGGTTTAGTTCTCTCCCCCATGGGATTTAGGTGCAGGGACTTAAACCTTTCTTAAGCTAGAATAGATAACTAAATCTTCTGTTTAACGGATAAAATGTTGGACTGGGTGTTAGGTATATGTTATACCTTTAAATTACAAAATGATAATAGTTGTGCTCAACTTACATTGAGAGAAAAGTTTTTTTTTCCTTAGAAAGGGTGAAATATAGGTTGATGTCATTATACAAGTAAAGGCTGATAAGATAAAATGAGGCCCGTCATTGCATGAGAAGGATGGGAGGCAGGAACAGAGGTTTTAGAAGGAGAGGGAGGAGTCAGAGCAAGGAGGAGGCAGCTGAGAGAACCTGTGGTAGCTGTTAAGATTCTTCTCTGCACATTTACAGGTTGTGATGGCTATTCTTAAAGGATAGATGTGTACATGATTTTGTGTGTCTAGATGGGCAAATTATAGCTTATGTAGGTGGGTGGTTTATATTCTTATTCATTGGTTGTAAGCTTATTGTGTAAATGTATTGTGGATTGAGAATTTAACATGTAAATCTTACTGTTGGGTTACAATTGGTTGACTCTTGATTTTCCTGGGGGGCTGGAACCAGAGAGTCTGTAGCTAGTAGAGAGATACTAATGCGAGTGTTTGGGTTGCTTATATGTAAAGGTAGGGGTGTGAAATTGAATGAAAGTGGGGGAATGATGTTTAGCAACAGAGGGATTCTGGATATACCAGAATTGCTGGTCTGCCTAGGAGGCTGCCAAAGGAAATAATGTCTTAGATGTGGACCTGTTTAGAAATAGTTCTTTGGAGCAAATCCAATCTGTGTTGTCAGGATATCAGCAGTTCAGATCACACAAGTCAGCAGTGGGATCTTTTTTTTTTTAATTTTTTTTATTATTAACTTGAGTATTTCTTATATACATTTCCAGTGTTATTCCCTTTCCCGGTTTCTGGGCAAACATCCCCCTAATCCCTCCCTCTCCCCTTCTTTATGGGTGTTCCCCTCCCCATCCTCCCCCCCATTGCCGTCCTCCCCCCAACAATCTAGTTCACTGGGGGTTCAGTCTTAGCAGGACCCAGGGCTTCCCCTTCCACTGGTGCTCTTACTAGGATATTCATTGCTACCTCTGAGGTCAGAGTCCACGGTCAGTCCATGTATAGTCTTTAGGTAGTGGCTTAGTCCCTGGAAGATCAGGTTGCTTGTCATTGTTGTACATATGGGGTCTCGAGCCCCTTCAAGCTCTTCCAGTTCTTTCTCTG
The DNA here is from genome assembly GCF_021556685.1 of Rattus norvegicus. Classification (NCBI taxonomy): domain Eukaryota; kingdom Metazoa; phylum Chordata; class Mammalia; order Rodentia; family Muridae; genus Rattus; species Rattus norvegicus. Next base: position 14,792,502 of record NC_141542.1, read on the forward strand.
ATTCCTTCAACGGGGGTCCTATTCTCAGTTCAGTGGTTTGCTGCTGGCATTTGCCTCTGTATTTGCTGTATTCTGGCTGTGTCTCTCAGGAGCGATCTACATCCGGCTCCTGTCTGCCTGCACTACTTTGCTTCATCCATCTTGTCTAATTGGATGGCTGTATATGTGTGGGCCACATGTGGGGCAGGCTCTGAATGGGTGTTCCTTCTGTGTCTGTTTTAATCTTTGCCTCTCTATTCCCTGCCGTGGGTATTCTTGTTCCCCTTTTAAAGAAGGAGTGAAGCATTAACATTTTGATCATCCGTCTTGAGTTTCATTTGTTCTAGGCATCTAGGGTAATTCAAGCATTTGGGCTAATAGCCACTTATCAATGAGTGCATACCATGTGTGTCTTTCTGTGATTGGGTTAGCTCACTCAGGATGATATTTTCCAGTTCCAACCATTTGCCTACGAATTTCATAAAGTCATTGTTTTTGATAGCTGAGTAATATTCCATTGTGTAGATGTACCACATTTTCTGTATCCATTCCTCTGTTGAAGGGCATCTGGGTTCTTTCCAGCTTCTGGCTATTATAAATAAGGCTGCTATGAACATAGTGGAGCACGTGTCTTTTTTATATGTTGGGGCATTTTTGGGTATATGCCCAAGAGAGGTATAGCTAGATCCTCAGGCAGTTCAATGTCTAATTTTCTGAGGAAACTCCAGACTGATTTCCAGAATGGTTGTACCAGTCTGCAATCCCACCAACAATGGAGGAGTGTTCCTCTTTCTCCCCATCCTCGCCAACATCTGCTGTCACCTGAGTTTTTGATCTTAGCCATTCTCACTGGTGTGAGGTGAAATCTCAGGGTTGTTTTGATTTGCATTTCCCTTATGACTAAAGATGTTGAACATTTCTTTAGGTGTTTCTCAGCCATTCGGCATTCCTCAGCTGTGAATTCTTTGTTTAGCTCTGAATCCCATTTTTTAATAGGGTTATTTGTCTCCCTGTGGTCTAACTTCTTGAGTTCTTTGTATATGTTGGATATAAGGCCTCTATCTGTTGTAGGATTGGTAAAGATCTTTTCCCAATCTGTTGGTTGCTGTTTTGTCCTAACCACAGTGTCCTTTGCCTTACAGAAGCTTTGCAGTTTTATGAGATCCCATTTGTCGATTCTTGATCTTAGAGCATAAGCCATTGGTGTTTTGTTCAGGAAATTTTTTCCAGTGCCCATGTGTTCCAGATGCTTCCCTATTTTTCTTCTATTAGTTTGAGTGTATCTGGTTTGATGTGGAGGTCCTTGATCCACTTGGACCTAAGCTTTGTACAGGGTGATAAGCATGGATTGATCTGCATTCTTCTACATGTTGACGTCTAGTTGAACCAGCACCATTTGCTGAAAATGCTGTCTTTTTTCCATTTGATGGTTTTGGCTCCTTTGTCAAAAATCAAGTGCCATAGGTGTGTGGGTTCATTTCTGGGTCTTCAATTCTGTTCCATTGTTCTATCTGTCTGTCTCTGTACCAATACCATGCAGTTTTTATCACTATTGCTCTGTAATGCTGTTTGAGTTCAGGGACAGTGATTCCCCCTGAAGTCCTTTTATTGTTGAGGATAGTTTTAGCTATCCTGGTTTTTTTGTTATCCCAGATGCATTTGCAAATTGTTTTGTCTAACTCTTTGAAGAATTGGATTGGTATTTTAATGGGGATTGCATTGAATCTGTAGATCGCTTTTGGTAAAATGGCCATTTTTACTATATTAATCCTGCCAATCCATGAGCATGGGAGATCTTTCCATCTTCTGAGGTCTTCTTCAATTTCTTTCTTCAGAGTCTTGAAGTTCTTATTGTACAAATCTTTTACTTTCTTGGTTAAAGTCACACCGAGGTACTTTATACTATTTGGGACTATTATGAAGGGTGTCGTTTCCCTAATTTCTTTCTCGGCTTGTTTCTCTTTTGTGTAGAGGAAGGCTACTGATGTATTTGAGTTAATTTTATACACAGCCACTTTGCTGAAGTTGTTTATCAGCTTTAGTAGTTCTCTGGTGGAACTTTTGGGATCACTTAAGTATACTATCATATCATCTGCAAATAGTGATATTTTTTTTCTTCTTCTTTTCCCATCTGTATCCTCTTGACCTCCTTTTGTTGTCTGATTGCTCTGGCTAGAACTTCAAGAACTATATTGAATAAGTAGGGAGAGAGTGGGCAGCCTTGTCTAGTCCCTGATTTTAGTGGGATTGCTTCAAGTTTCTCTCTTTTTAGTTTAATGTTAGCAACTGGTTTGCTGTATATGGCTTTTACTATGTTTAGGTATGGGCCTTGAATTCCTATACTTTCCAGGACTTTTATCCTGAAGGGGTGTTGAATTTTTTGAAATGCTTTCTCAGCATCTAATGAAATGATCATGTGGTTTTGTTCTTTCAGTGTGTTTATATAATGGATCACGTTGATGGTTTTCCGTATATTAAACCATCCCTGCATGCCTGGGATGAAGCATACTTGATCATGGTGGATGATTATTTTTATGTCCTCTTGGATTCGGTTTGCCAGAATTTTATTGAGTATTTTTGTGTCAATATTCATAAGGGAAATTGGTCTGAAGTTCCCTTTCTTGGTTGGGTCTTTGTGTGGTTTAGGTATAAGAGTAATTGTGGCTTCATAGAAGGAATTCGATAGTGCTCCATCTGTTTCAATTTTGTGGAATAGTTTGGATAATATTGGTCTGAGATCTTCTATGAAGGTCTGATAGAATTCTGCACTAAACCTGTCTGGACCTGGGCTCTTTTTGGTTGGGTGACCTTTAATGACTGCTTCTATTTCCTTAGGAGTTATGGGGTTGTTTAACTGGTTTATCTGTTCCTGATTTAACTTCGGTACCTGGTATCTGTCTAGGAAATTGTCCATTTCCTGCAGATTTTCAAGTTTTGTTGAATATAGGCTTTTATGGTAAGATCTGATGATTTTTTGAATTTCCTCTGAATCTGTAGTTATGTCTCCCTTTTCATTTCTGATTTTGTTAATTTGGACACACTCTCTGTGTCCTCTCGTTAGTCTGGCTAAGGGTCTATCTAACTTGTTGATTTTCTCAAAGAACCAACTTTTGGTTCTGTTGATTCTTTCTATGGTCCTTTTTGTTTCTACTTGGTAGATTTCAGCTCTGAGTTTGATTATTTCCTGCCTTCTCCTCCTCCTGGGTGTATTTGCTACTTTTTGTTCTAGAGCTTTTAGGTGTGCTGTCAAGCTGCTGACATATGCTCTTTCCTGTTTCTTTCTGCAGGCACTCAGTGCTATGAGTTTTCCTATTAGCACAGCTTTCATTGTGTCCTATAAGTTTGGGTATGTTGTACCTTCATTTTCATTAAATTCTAAAAAGTTTTTAATTTCTTTCTTTATTTCTTCCTTGACCAGGTTATCATTGAGTAGAGCATTGTTCAGTTTCCACGTATATGTGGGCATTCTTCCCTTATTGTTATTGAAGACCAGTTTTAGGTAGTGGTGGTCTGATAGCACGCATGGGATTATTTCTAACTTTCTGTACCTGTTGAGGCCTGTTTTTTGACCAATTATATGGTCAGTTTTGGAGAAAGTACCATGAGGAGCTGAGAAGAAGGTATATCCTTTTGCTTTAGGATAGAATGTTCTATAAATATGTGTTAAGTCCATTTGGCTCATGACTTCTCTTAGTCTGTCTACGTCTCTGTTTAATTTCTGTTTCCATGATCTGTCCATTGATGAGAGTGGGATGTTGAAATCTCCTACTATTATTGTGTGAGGTGCAATGTGTCTTTGGATCTTTAATAAGGTTTCTTTTGCGCATGTAGGTGCCCTTGTATTTGGGGCATAGATATTTAGGGTTGAGAGTTCATCTTGGTGGATTTTTCCTTTGATGAATATGAAGTGTCCTTCCTTATCTTTTTTGATGACTTTTAGTTAAAAATTGATTTTATTTGATATTAGAATGGCTACTCCAGCTTGCTTCTTCTGACCATTTGCTTGGAAAGTTGTTTTCCAGCCTTTCACTCTGAGGTAGTGTCTGTCTTTGTCTCTGAGGTTTGTTTCCTGTAGGCAGCAGAATGCAGGGTCCTCGTTGCGTATCCAGTTTATTTATCTATGTCTTTTTATTGGGGAGTTGAGGCCATTGATGTTGAGAGATATTAAGGAATAGTGATTATTGCTTCCTGTTATATTCATATTTGGATATGAGGTTATATTTGTGTGCTTTTCTTCTCTTTGTTTTGTTGCCAAGACGATTAGTTTCTTGCTTCTTCTAGGGTATAGCTTGCCTCCTTATGTTGGGCTTTACCATTTCTTATCCTTTGTAGTGCTGGATTTGTAGAAAGATACTGTGTAAATTTGGTCTTGTCATGGAATATCTTGGTTTCTCCATCTATGTTAATTGAGAGTTTTGCAGGATACAGTAACCTAGGCTGGCATTTGTGTTCACTTAGGGTCTGTATGACATCAGTCCAGGATCTTCTGGCTTTCCTAGTCTCTGGCGAAAAGTCTGGTGTGATTCTGATAGGTCTGCCTTTATATGTTACTTGACCTTTTTCCCTTACTGCTTTTAATATTCTTTCTTTATTTTGTGCGTTTGGTGTTTTGACTATTATGTGATGGGAGGTGTTTCTTTTCTGGTCCAATCTATTTGGAGTTCTGTAGGCTTCTTGTATGCCTATGGGTATCTCTTTTTTTAGGTTAGGGAAGTTTTCCTCTATGATTTTGTCGAATATATTTACTGGTCCTTTGAGCTGGGAGTCTTCACTCTCTTCTATACCTATTATCCTTAGGTTCGATCTTCTCATTGAGTCCTGGATTTCCTGTATGTTTTGGACCAGTTGCTTTTTCCGCTTTACATTATCTTTGACAGTTGAGTCAATGATTTCTATGGAATCTTCTGCTCCTGAGATTCTCTTTTCCATCTCTTGTATTCTGTTGGTGAAGCTTATATCTACAGCTCCTTGTCTCTTCTTTTGGTTTTCTATATCCAGGGTTGTTTCCATGTGTTCTTTCTTGATTGATTCTATTTCCATTTTTAATTCCTTCAACTGTTTGATTGTGTTTTCCTGGAATTCTTTCACGGATTTTTGTGTCTCCTCTCTATGGGCTTCTACTTGTTTATTTATGTTTTCCTGGAATTCTTTCAGGCATTTTTGCAATTCCTCTCTGTAGGCTTCTACTTGTTCTCTAAGGGAGTTCTCCACATCTTTCTTGAAGTCCTCCAGCATCATGATCAAATATGATTTTGAAACTAGATCTTGCTTTTCTGGTGTGTTTGGATATTCCGTTTTTGCTTTGGTGGGAGAATTGGGCTCCAATGATGCCATGTAGTCTTGGTTTCTGTTGCTTGGGTTCCTGCGCTTGCCTCTTGCCATCAGATTATCTCTAGTGTTACTTTGTTCTGCTATTTTTGACCGTGGCTAGACTGTCCTATAAGCCTGTGTGTCAGGAGTGCTGTAGACCTGTTTTCCTGTTTTCTTTCAGCCAGTTATGGGGACAGAGTGTTCTGCTTTCAGGCGTGTAGTTTTTCCTCTCTACAGGTCTTCAGCTGTTCCTTTGGGCCTTTGTCTTGAGTTCACCAGGCAGGTCGCTTGCAGCAGAAAAGTTGGTCTTACCTGCGGTCCTGAGGCTCAAATTTGCTCGTGGGGTGCTGCCTATAAGCTCTCCGCAGGCGCCACATCCAGGAAGATCTGTGCCGCCGTTTCCGGGAGCTTCAGTGCACCAGGGTTCCAGATGGCGTTTGGTGTTTTCCTCTGGCGTCAGAGATGTGTGCAGAGTGCAGTCTTTTCTGGTTTCCCAGGTGTGTCTGCCTCTCTGAAGGTTTAGCTCTCCCTCCCATGGGATTTGGGTGCAGAGAACTGTTTATCTGGTCGGTCCCTTCAGGTTCTGGCGGTGTCTCAGACGCAGGGGACCCGCTGCAGCTGTGCCCTTATCCAAGGGAACGCAGAGGCCGTATACAGTTTCCTCTTGGGCCAGGGATGTGGGCAGGGGTGGGCAGTGTTTGTGGTCTCTTCCACTCTGCAGTCTCAGGAGTGCCCACCTGTCCAGGTGGTGAGGGCTCTCTCCCATGGGGTTTGGGAGCAGAGAGCTGCTGCGGGCAGGGATTCGCAGGTTTGGGACTCCCTCTAAATACTGGAAGTGTCCAGTCCTAGAGGAATTTTTCCTCCGTATGTCTTGAGTTCACCAGCAGGTCGCTTGCAGCAGAAAAGTTGGTCTTACCTGTGGTTCCAAGGCTCAAGTTTGCTCGTGCGGTGTTGCTTATGAGCTCTCCTCGGCGGCCACAACCAGGAAGATCTGTGCCGCCCTTTTCGACCCATTTTTTTTTCTTCTTGTACAAAGCTCAATTCCAAGTGTATCAAAGATCTCCTCATAAAACCATATTCACTCAAACTAATAGAAGAAAAATGGGGAAGAGTCTTGAACACATAGGTACAGGGGAAAATTTCCTGAATAAAACACCAATGGCTTATGTCTAAGATCAAGAATTGACAAATGGGACCTCATAAAAATGCAAAGCTTATGTAAGGCAAAGGACACTGTGTTTAGGACCAAAATAGCAACCAACAGATTGAGAAAAAGATCTTTACCAATCCTATATCTAATAGAAGGCTACTATCTAATATATACAAAGAATTCTTCAAAGTCTTCAGAGAACCAAATAATCTTTTTAAAAAATGGGGTCTAGAACTTAACAAAGAATTCTCAGTTGAGGAATTCTGAATGGCTGAAAATTACCTAAAAAAATTTCAACATCCTTAGTTGTCAGGGAAATCAAAACAACCCTGAGGTAACACCTCACACCTGTCAGAAAGGCTAAGATCAAAAACTCAGGTGGCAGTAGATGATGGTGAGGATGTGGGGAAATAGGAACACTCCTCTATTGTTGGTGGGATTGTAAACTGGTACTGAAAGGAAAATTATACGAATTTAAGGTTTAAAAATATGAAACTAAAAGAGTAAGCCCCAAAAGCCACAGACTCAGGGCTAAGCCCTGCTGCCAGGAATAACAGGCCATAAAGATAAAGAAAAGGAATGCAAGAGAACTACTTTGCTTATCACCGGGTGTGAGTAACTGTTCTTTGTTCTGCCCCTTTGATGTTTATTTAAGCCCCTACTTGTGGTTTCCAGCCATTGCATCCTTCAGAGAGCACTCCAGGAAACCCGTGGCCCAAGCCTAACCAGAGGTGTTTCAAATACAGATGCTTCATCAATTCTGACAAACTTTTAAAAATAATGAGGACCTGAAGACCCAACCGTTCTCCTGATTTAGTAGCTCTGTTCCAGGAACCAGGGGGCCATAAAACCTTCTGGGTCCCCTTGTCTCCTGGAGCTATAAAACAATCCTGTCACTTGGGTGTGAAAGGAAAATTATACGAATTAAAGGTTTAGAAATATAAAATTAAAAGAGTAAGCCCCAAAAGTCACAGACTCAGTAAGCCCCTCCGCCAGGAATAGCAGGCCATAAAGATAAAGAAAAGGAATAAAAAAACCAGCTCAGGCTATCAAGGACTGACCCATAAACCATCCAAAGATATCCCCCCAGCTTACTCAGAGTCATACTTTAACCAGATGTCTCCAGACCATGATAAGCCTCTACTTGTGCTTTCTAGCCATTGTGTCCTATAGAGAGCACTCCAGGAAACCAGTGGCCCAAGCCTAACCAGAGGTGTTTCAAATACAAATGCTTCATCAATTTTGACAAACTTTTAAAAATAATGAGGACCTAAAGACCCAACCATTCTCCTGATTTAGTAGCTCTGTTCCAGGAACCAGGGGGCCATAAAACCTTCTGGCGTCCCCTTATCTCCTGGAGCCATAAAACAATCCTGTAACTTGTAGTGCCTTCCCCTTTGACATCCCCCATCCCCTGGGCTCACAGCCTCTGCCTTTAAATACTCTTTCTCCCAGCCTCTCGGGGTCGACACCTCTGTCTCCTGAGTGGGATACGTGTCGGCCCGGAGATCTCTGTAATAGTTCTCCGTAATAAACCTCATCTTTGCTTATTACATCCAAAATGGTCTCTCTGTGTCTGGGGTCCGCGATTTCCCAAGACTTGAGTAAGGGTCTCTCTGTGTGGGATCTTTCATAATGGGGGCTCGTCCGGGATCTGCACGACCACCCCAGACTCCGAAGACCCCTTGGAAGTGAGTTAGATGTTTGTCTGAATGTCTCCGTGTGAGCGGCGCCACATTTGTCAGTCTGTGTCTGTCTCTGTTTTCGTTCCGTCGTGTGTGTATATATGTGTGTCTCGGTACCGGTGAAGTCTCCCTCTGGTCAGTACTTAGAGTGTGGAAGTGGAGTCTCACTCTGGTCAGTACTTAGAGAGTGGAAGTGGAGTCTCACTCTGGTCAGTACTTAGAGAGTGGAAGTGGAATCTCACTTTGGTCAGTGCTTAGAGAGTGGACGTGGAGTCTCACTCTGGTCAGTACTTAGAGAGTGGAAGTGGAATCTCACTCTGGTCAGTGCTTAGAGAGTGGACGTGGAGTCTCACTCTGGTCAGTACTTAGAGAGTGGATGTAGAATCCTACTCAGTGTTGCCTCCTAAGAGAATGGATATGGAATCCCACTCTGAGAGTGGATGTGGAATCCCACTCTGTGTCTGTGTTGAGAGAGTGGATGTGGAATCCCACTCTGTGTACCTGACTGTGGTTTTCTGGATAGGATGCTTTGTCTTGGTCTTGTTTGTCTGGTTTGTTTTCTGTGGTATTGTCGAGTGTTTTTTTTTTTTTTTTTTTTTTTTTTTTTTTTTTTTTTTTTTTGGCTTAGACTGACGACTGTGTTTGAAATCTTGGACTGATGACTGTGTTTAAAATCTTGGACTGATGACTGTGTTTGAAATCATGAAACTGTCTGCTTTGTTCATCAAAGAGTTTTACTTGGTCCTCTTGGTGCTTAAGTTAAAAGTTAAAAATAATTTGCTTGAGAAAAATTGTTTTCTGCCAGGGAGTTTTGTCTTTCTCTCTTGAGCCTCCTTCCCAAGGAGAGAGGCCCCTCCCTTTGCTCCCTTTGACCAACCTAGCTGCTGTTAACAGTTGTGTAAACAGACATTAACAAAAACCTTGAGGAAGAAACTGCTCATAAAAAAAAAAAAAAAGTTCCCCAGATTAGGCAGCTGGCTATAGAACAAATATAGTGAGTAAGAAACTTAATTTTATGGACCCCACTCTAGTGGAGGTGTGTTGGTTGATAGCCAACGTTAATTTTTTAAAACATAGTGTTTTATCTGTGCTTGTGCTCACAACACACAGTAGCGGGGAGTGAAACTAGCTGCGGAGCTGCTGCAGCGAGCATGGGGACTTCTCAGTCTCAACCAATTTTTCTGGCTCTTCAGGAGCTGTTTAAAAGAAAAAGGCTTAAGATTAAAAAAAAAAAAAACACTGCAGAGAGATTTCTTAGTGAATTGCTACACCTTGGTTCACGATCTCTGGGAATCTCACGGTGGACAGCTGAGATAAGCTAAAAAAAGATTTAAATTTTGCTTGGGAACAAGGAATCTTAAAGGCGGAGTTTCAGCCGGTTTGACACTTAGTGCGTAGCTGCCTAAAAGATCAGAAATGCTGTCAACAGGCTATTAAAAAGGGACAGGCTATAAAAAAAGGGACAGGCTGTGTTAGAAATGCTACAGGAAGAATGATCTAAAAAGGCTGAGAGTGAGGTGGGGGAAGACTCTAAGGAAAACAAGAAGAAGAAAGAAATTTCTGCTTTTAGTGGCCAGACCTTCAACTCTTGCTCACAGAAAGAGAGTGCTCATTAAGAGAAGTTCTTTAGGGAGCCTGCCTTATCTGCTGGCCCTATTCCAAGAGAGGAGTCAGTCTCCAGCATTAAATTACTTTTCTCATTGGTCATCATTAACATAGAGAATGCCTTTGATCCTATCCCCACAGCAGCCAGTTCCTGCCCCTGTGGTCGAAATGTCCCAGGTTGGGGGGCAGAGAAACCCCTAAAATAGTTTTAAAAAATCTACAACAAACTGTAAAGAACTTTGTTTTGTTTTGCCAGTCAAAATTTAGAATTCAAACTTTGGCTGTGGCCAAGGTCAGGATTAATGTTTTCTTTTCCATGGGCCCTTAGCCCACTGAGACAGTTTGGTGAAGGACTACTACTACAGTCCTGATATTCAGAGACATGGAGAGAGCTATAGTTTTTTTATTAAAGGTTGATACTATAGTATTAACAATCTCTTTATTAGATGTAAGAGACAAGAAGCCCCAGGTGAACTGGTTACAATTCTTTTGTCAGCTGCTTAGTATCTAACACCCAGGTTCTTACGTCTCTCCATCCTTTTGTTATTAGTTCTTACTAGAAGCCTAGTGCCATTTAGAGAATGGGTTTCTTGAGCGATAAAGCCACGGAGCTGACACTATAGGGAGGTACTCCTTAAGGGAAAATCTAAGTCCAGAGAGACAGCCGGTAACAGATAGGCTGCCCCTCTGCTCACTTTTCTGTTTCACAGACACAAGGCCTTTTTGTCCCAAGAAAGCCTCCTGGCTTAGCTGTGTGACTAAATGCTATTTGCCCTCTTCAGTGGACCTCTATTCTCGAGATTCCCTTGTTTTCTCACCATCCCATTTAAGATGCTTGTTAGTGACTGTTACAGGTCTTCTTTACCACCGAGGAAAGACGGAATCCTACTAGAGGCCAGAAAAAATGTTCCAGACACGGATGGAAGGCCCTCACTTCTGTCTGTTGACTTCAAAACACCTAAAGGTGGGGAGTGCCAGGTCTGCCGCCAGACTCCAAGGGTGGGTCTCTGAGGGGCTAGAAAATGCCCCACCAATCTGGCTAAGATAAGAAAAGGATATGAAGAGAAAGTTACAGAAATTTAAAGGGTTAAGTTAAGTTGCTGAGAGTTAGTACAAGTTACAGAGAAAGAGGTAAAAAGAGCAGGAAGCTAGAGAAGAGAAGAGACAGAAAGTTAAGAAGAGGAAGTTAGAGAGCTAAAGAGAGATAAAAGATAAGAGAGGAACATATACTGGCCACAGTAATTAGGGAACCTAGGAAGATAGTACCTGGCAACAGAAGAGAATTCCTGGCTAAAGATCAGGGTGCCTAATGCAAAGAAAAAGGACACTGGGTCAGGGACTGCCCAAGAAAAAACAAGAGGGGCCACTGGAGAGCTTCTTGGTCCTAAATTTGCTCTCCAAAATGGCTTGCGTGGGCTAAAATGGCTGGGTGAGGCCATGTGTATACATATCTGCAGACTGTATATGTGGAGCTTAAGACCTGTCTCAGTGCACCAGTACCTGATGCTGGGAGATGTGTGGCTTAGTGCTTTTCTGCCTGGAACACATCACTCCTGCCAGCCAGGCACTAACAATTATCACCCAATCCAGGACTTAAACTGTGATAGAGTGGCTGATGTTTTGCCTTTAAATAAAATGTCCCAGAGGATGGGACCACTGGTCTAGATTCTCCACCTGTTGGGGGCAATCTGGTCACCTTGCTGCCCAATCCAGACCTGGAGCCACGACAGCACGAGTGTCAAACACTGACAGAAGCATGGCTGATTGACCCCTGCTGAAAGGGAGGACCTTGTCCACAGACGGGAACAGTTCTCTTCATGAATGAAGGTCAGAGACAAGTGGGTGCTGCCATGGTGGACAACACGATGTCATCTGGGATGGCTGAACTTCTACCCCCCAGCACATCAGCACTTCAGATGCCTTTACCATCTCTTGGATGCCCTGGTGAAGCCAACAACTGCAAGAGATGGCCTTGATAGTCATCAAGAAGATACTGGAAGAAATCTTCCCCCAGTCTGGAGTGCCCAAGGTAATCTGGTCAGACAACGGCCCTATTTTCGTTGCCAAGGTAAGACAGGGTGTGGCCAAGTTTTTAGAGGTCGATTGGAAATTACATTGTATCTACAGACCTCAAAGTTCAGGACAGGTAGAGTAAATAAATAAAATTTTAAAAGAGACCCTGACCAAATTAAATTGACCATGGAGACTGGCGCAGACTGGGTGACACTCCTTCCCTCTTGCTCTCTTCAGAGCAAGAAATATCCCTTCCAGATTCAGCCTTATCCCCTTTGAGATCTTATATGGGGCCTCAGCTCCCCTGACTGTATTAGATGATGTTACTGAACCAACATGTCATAATAATAATGATTTGTATGCCAGGCTAAAAGACCTACAGGTGATACGAAAAGAATTTTGGTCACAGCTGACAACAGCCTATACCCCAGAGACCCCTGAGACATCTGATCAATTCCAGGTTGGAGACTACAGCTACATACAACGACACGGAGCCCAGGCACTCGAGCATCGCTGGAAAGGACTGTACCTGGTGCTGCTGACCACCCTGACAGCCGTCAATTCTCAGCCCTCACCAGCCACATACTAGCTGTTGGGGCTGAGAGCTGAGACCTAGAGGGACACTCAGCATGTTTGCCCTGGGTTCCATCGGGATAAGTGTGGGAATAGGCTTGATTTCTATTACAAATGATATAACATTACATATGTTAGTATTCCTAACACTTCTTGGGACTGTGCCTCAGGGATCACAATCTATATAAGTTTAGAAGTTCTAAAAGCTAGTCATGACCTTGGTGTATAGGTTTAGATAGTGTCCAGATAAAATCCTGATGCTAAAAACTTAATAAAAAAAAGAGTTGAAAATTACTTAAGGCTATCTAGGTGCTACAAGGGCAACACAAAGACATCTGCTGTTGCCCTACAATACAAGGCTTATAGAGAATTCAGAACTGCCATTGACTCAGATATAAAAAGAGGGAAGGACTTTATAGCTGACCTCCAAGAATACCTAACCTCCCTCTCAGAGGTAGTCCTTCAAAATAAGAAAAGATCAGACCTGATATTCCTTAAAGAAGGAGTCTGTGTGCTACACTGAAAGAAAAGTGTTGCTTCTATACAGACCATTCAAGAGTAATTAAAGACTCCATAAATAAACTTAGAAAAAGGTTAGACAAAAGACAGACAAAAAAACACATCAGAGATGGTTCAAGAGCTGGTTTAGTAGATCTCCTGGGATGACTACTCTGATATCTTCCCTTAAGGGACCCTTCTTAGTTTTGCTTCTGCTTCCGATTATAGGTCCATGTGTGTTAAAAAAAAAAAAACTAGTTAATAGACTTGACTCCTACAAAAAGATAGAGACGCTTAACAAGGTTGGTTTGAGTCTTGGTTCACTCGGTCTCCCTGGATGACTACCCTACTCTCTGCTACAGCTGGGCCATTATTAATAATTTTCTTGGTTTTAGTTTTTGGCCCCTGCGTGACAAACAGGTTAATTGCTTTTGTTAAAAATCGAGTGTGTGCTGTGCGGTTGATGGTTCTGAGACAACAGTACCAGTCAGTTAGGACAACTGGTGAGACCAAATATGAGACTTGATATCAAAATTCTAAGATTAGAATTATTTAGTAGAAGAAGAAGGGAATGAAAGCAAAATTATACGAATTTAAGGTTTAGAAATATAAAATTAAAAGAGTAAGCCCCAAAAGCCACAGACTCAGTAAGCCCTGCCGCCAGGAATAGCAGGCCATAAAGATAAAGAAAAGGAATACAAAAACCAGCTCAGGCTATCAAGGACTGACCCATAAACCATCCAAAGACATCCCCCCAGCTTACTCAGAGTCATACTTTAACCAGATGTCCTTCAGACCCTGATAAGCCCCTACTTGTGCTTTCTAGCCATTGTGTCCTATAGAGAGCACTCCAGGAAACCGGTGGCCCAAGCCTAACCAGAGGTGTTTCAAATACAAATGCTTCATCAATTTTGACAAACTTTTAAAAATAATGAGGACCTAAAGACCTAACCATTCTCCTGATTTAGTAGCTCTGTTCCAGGAACCAGGGGGTCATAAAACCTTCTGGCGTCCCCTTATCTCCTGGAGCCATAAAACAATCCTGTAACTTGTAGTGCCTTCCCCTTTGACATCCCCCATCCCCTGGGCTCACAGCCTCTGCCTTTAAATACTCTTTCTACCAGCCTCTCGGGGTCAACACCTCTGTATCCTGAGTGGGATACGTGTCGGCCCGGAGATCTCTGTAATAGGTCTCCATAATAAACCTCACCTTTGTTTATTACATCCAAAATGGTCTCTCTGTGTCTGGGGTCCGCGATTTCCCAAGACTTGAGTAAGGTTCTCTCTGCGTGGGATCTTTCAGGTGCATCCCCCTTTGACATCCCCATCCCCTGGGCTCACAGCCTCTGCCTTTATTTTTTTTTATTTTTTTGGTTCTTTTTTTCGGAGCTGGGGACCGAACCCAGGGCCTTGTGCTTCCTAGGCAAGCGCTCTACCACTGAGCTAAATCCCCAACCCCAGCCTCTGCCTTTAAATGCTCTTTCTTCCAGCCTCTCGGGGGTCGACACCTCTGTCTCCTGCGGATACGTGTCGGCCCGGAGATCTCTGTAATAGGTCTCCGTAATAAACCTCGCCTTTGCTTATTACATCCAAAATGGTCTCTGTGTGTCTGGGGTCCACGATTTCCCAAGAATTGAGTAAGGGTCTTTCTGCGTGGGATCTTTCAGTACAACCACTCGGAAGAGGGGGTAAATAAGAGATAACATTTGAAATGCAAGTATGTAAAATATCCAAGAAAAATAAAATTAAAAGAAAACAAAACACCCCCCCAAAATGTTAGTGACTATAAGATGCTTGATTTATACCACTTTAAAAAAAAAGGAAGAAGAAGAAGAAGGGGGAGGAGGAGAGGAGGAGGAGGGGTAGGAGAAGGAGAGGAAGAAGAAGAAGAAGAAGAAGAAGAAGAAGAAGAAGAAGAAGAAGAAGAAGAAGAAGAAGAAGAAGAAGAAGAAGAAGAAGAAGAAAGAAAGAAAATCACCTACAAACTCGCATACTTGCAAATCTTTTAGAGGCATTGTTTTGTTTTGTTTTTAATTCAGAATTCCTCTTCCCAAATAACTCTAACTTGCTTAAAGTTAAAAATAAAGTAACCAGGATACCGCTGAGCCTTGAAAGAATTACAAAATTGAGACTGTACGTTTGAGATTGTGAAAGCAGCCAGTCACAAAAGAACCTGAGTGACTGTACTTGCAGGAAATGTGAAGAATTGACAAATCTATTTCCAGTTTTAAAGAGTCATAGATGAGTCATGTGGGGGATGGAAGGCTCAGAAGGTAAATGAAGACCACAGGGTTTCTTTGAGAATTGATGACAGTATTTTAACATGGAAGGAGGCAAAAACCTGTGAATATACTGAAAATCCCTCAACTAATACATTTTGATCATATTCTTTTCCTCCCCCAAATACTCCCAGATTATATTCAAAGTACTTTTATTTCCTTGTCTTAAAAACAAAACAAGAAGGAACAGACCGGATAAACAGTTCTCTGCACCAAATCCCATGGGAGGGAGAGCTAAACCTTCAGAGAGACAGACACGCCTGGGAAACCAGAAGAGACTGCACTCTGCACACATTACTGATTCCAGAGGAAAACACCAAACGCCATCTGGAACCCTGGTGCACTGAAGCTCCCGGAAACGGCAGCGCAGATCTTCCTGGTTGCTGCTACCACAGAGAGCTCATGGGCAGCACCCCGCCAGCGAACTTGAGCCTCGGGACTACAGGTTAGACCAACTTTTCTGCTGCAAGTGAC
The DNA here is from genome assembly GCF_021556685.1 of Rattus norvegicus. Classification (NCBI taxonomy): domain Eukaryota; kingdom Metazoa; phylum Chordata; class Mammalia; order Rodentia; family Muridae; genus Rattus; species Rattus norvegicus. Next base: position 14,808,068 of record NC_141542.1, read on the forward strand.
CTGCCTGGTGAACTCAAGACACAGGCCCACAGGAACAGCTGAAGACCTTTAGAGAGGAAAAACTACACGCCCGAAAGCAGAACACTCTCTCCCCATAACAGGCTGAAAGAAACCAGGAAAACAGGTCTACAGCACTCCTGACACACAGGCTTATAGGACAGTCTAGCCACTGTCAGAAATAGCAGAACAAAGTAACACTAGAGATAATCTGATGGCGAGAGGCAAGCGCAGGAACCCAAGCAACAGAAACCAAGACTACATGGCAACATTGGAGCCCAATTCTCCCATCAAAACAAACATGGAATATCCAAACACCAGAAAAGCAAGATCTAGTTTCAAAATCATATTAAATCATGATGCTGGAGGACTTCAAGAAAGACGTGAAGAACTCCCTTAGAGAAACATAGGAAAACATTAATAAACAACTAGAAACCTACAGAGAGGAATTGCAAAAATGCCTGAAAGAATTCCAGGAAAATATAAATAAACAAGTAGAAACCTATAGAGAGGAGACACAAAAATCCCTGAAAGAATTCCAGGAAAACACAATCAAACAGTTGAAGGAATTAAAAATGGAAATAGAAGCAATCAAGAAAGAACACATGAAAACAACCCTGGATATAGAAAATCAAAAGAAAAGACAAGGAGCTGTAGATATAAGCTTCACCAACAGAATACAAGAGATGGAAGAGAGAATCTCAGGAGCAGAAGATTCCATAGAAATCATTGACTCAACTGTCAAAGATAATGTAAAGCGGAAAAAGCAACTGGTCCAAAACATACAGGAAATCCAGGACTCAATGAGAAGATCAAACCTAAGGATAATAGGTATAGAAGAGAGTGAAGACTCCCAGCTCAAAGGATCAGTAAATATCTTCGACAAAATCATAGAAGAAAACTTCCCTAACCTAAAAAAAGAGATACCCATAGGCATACAAGAAGCCTACAGAACTCCAAATAGATTGGACCAGAAAAGAAACACCTCCCGTCACATAATAGTCAAAACACCAAACGCACAAAATAAAGAAAGAATATTAAAAGCAGTAAGGGAAAAAGGTCAAGTAACATATAAAGGCAGACCTATCAGATTCACACCAGACTTTTTGCCAGAAACTATGAAGGCCAGAAGATCCTGGACTGATGTCATACAGACCATAAGAGAACGCAAATGCCAGCCCAGGTTACTGTATCCTGCAAAACTCTCAATTAACATAGATTCAGAAACCAAGATATTCCATGACAAAACCAAATTTACACAATATCTTTCTACAAATCCAGCACTACAAAGGATAAGAAATGGTAAAGCCCAACATAAGGAGGCAAGCTATACCCTAGAAGAAGCAAGAAACTAATCATCTTGGCAACAAAACAAAGAGAAGAAAAGCACACAAACATAACCTGACATCCAAATATGAATATAACAGGAAGCAATAATCACTATTCCTTAATATCTCTCAACATGAATGGCCTCAACTCCCCAATAAAAAGACATAGATTAACAAACTGGATACGCAACGAGGACCCTGCATTCTGCTGCCTACAGGAAACACACCTCAGAGACAAAGACAGACATTACCTCAGAGTGAAAGGTGGAAAACAACTTTCCAAGCAAATGGTCAGAAGAAGCAAGCTGGAGTAGCCATTCTAATATCAAATAAAATAAATTTTCAACTAAAAGTCATCAAAGAAGATAAGGAAGGACACTTCATATTCATCAAAGGAAAAATCCACCAAGATGAACTCTCAATCCTAAATATCTATGCCCCAAATACAAGGGCACCTACATGCGCAAAAGAAACCTTACTAAAGCTCAAAACACACATTGCACCTCACAGAATAATAGTAGGAGATTCCAACACCCCACTCTCATCAATGGACAGATCATGGAAACAGAAATTAAACACTGATGTCGACAGACTAAGAGAAGTCATGAGCCCAATGGACTTAACAGATATTTATAGAACATTCTATCCTAAAGCAAAAGGATATACGTTCTTCTCAGCTCCTCATGGTACTTTCTCCAAAATTGACCATATAATTGGTGAAAAAACGGGCCTCAACAGGTACAGAAAGATAGAAATAATCCCTTGCGTGCTATTGGACCACCACGGCCTAAAACTGGTCTTCAATAACTATAAGGGAAGAATGCCCACATATACGTGGAAATTGAACAATGCTCTACTCAATGATAACCTGGTCAAGGAAGAAATAAAGAAAGAAATTAAAAACTTTTTAGAATTTAATGAAAATGAAGGTACAACATACCCAAACTTATGGGACACAATGAAAGCTGTGCTAAGAGGAAAACCCATAGCGCTGAGTGACTGCAGAAAGAAACGGGAAAGAGCATATGTCAGCAGCTTGACTACACACCTAAAAGTTCTAGAACAAAAAGAAGCAATTACACCCAGGAGGAGTAGAAGGCAGGAAATAATCAAACTCAGAGCTGAAATCAACCAAGTAGAAACAAAAAGGACCATAGAAAGAATCAACAGAACCAAAAGTTGGTTCTTTGAGAAAATCAACAAGATAGATAAACCCTAAGCCAGACTAACGAGTGGACACAGAGAGTGTGTCCAAATTAACAAAATCAGAAATGAAAAGGGAGACATAACTACAGATTCAGCGAAAATTCAAAAAATCATCAGATCTTACCATAAAAGCCTATATTCAACAAAACTTGAAAATCTGCAGGAAATGGACAATTTCCTAGACCGATACCAGGTACCGAAGTTAAATCAGGAACAGATAAACCAGTGAAACAACCCCATATCTCCTAAGGAAATAGAAGCAGTCATTAAAGGTCTCCCAACCAAAAAGAGCCCAGGTCCAGACGGGTTTAGTGCAGAATTCTATCAGATCTTCATAGAAGACCTCATACCAATATTATCCAAACTATTCCACAAAATTGAACCAGATGGAGCACTACCGAATTCCTTTTATGAAGCCACAATTACTCTTATACCTAAACCACACAAAGACCCAACAAAGAAAGAGAACTTCATCCCAATTTCCCTTATGAATATCGACGCAAAAATACTCAATAAAATTCTGGCAAACCGAATCCAAGAGCACATCAAAACAATCATCCACCATGATCAAGTAGGCTTCATCCCAGGCATGCAGGGATGGTTTAATATACGGAAGACCATCAACGTAATCCATCATATAAACAACCTGAAAGAACAAAACCACATGATCATTTCATTAGATGTTGAGAAAGCATTTCAAAAAATTCAACACCCCTTCATGATAAAAGTCCTGGAAAGAATAGGAATTCAAGGCCCATACCTAAACATAGTAAAAGCCATATACAGCAAACCAGTTGCTAACATTAAACTAAATGGAGAGAAACCTGAAGCAATCCCACTAAAATCAGGGACTAGATAAGGCTGCCCACTCTCTCCCTACTTATTCAATATAGTTCTTGAGATTCTAGCCAGAGCAATCAGACAACAAAAGGAGGGCAAGGGGATACAGATCGGAAAAGAAGAAGTCAAAATATCACTATTTGCAGATGATATGATAGTATATTTAAGTGATCCCAAAAGTTCCACCAGAGAACTACTAAACCTGATAAACAACTTTATACCCAGCAAAGTGGCTGTGTATAAAATTAACTCAAATAAATCAGTAGCCTTCCTCTACACAAAAGAGAAACAAGCCGAGAAAGAAATTAGGGAAAGGACACCCTTCATAATAGTCCCAAATAATATAAAGTACCTCGGTGTGACCTTAACTAAGCAAGTGAAAGATCTGTACAATAAGAACTTCCAGCCTCTGAAGAAAGAAATTGAGGGTCCCACACCCGAGGATCCGGCCCGCAGCAGCTCTCTGCTCCCAAACCCCGTGGGAGAGAGACATCACCACCTGGTCAGGTGGGCACTTCTGAGGCTGCAGAGCAGAGGAGACCACCAACACTGCCCACCCCTACCCACATCCCTGGCCCAAGAGGCAACTGTATAAGGCCTCTGGGTTCCCATAGGGGAGGGCCCTGGAGCGGCAGGACCTCTGCGCCTGAGACACCGCTGGAACCTGAAGGAAACAGACCGGATAAACAGTTCTCTGCACCCAAATCCCGCGGGAGGGAGAGCTAAACCTTCAGAGAGGCAGACACGCCTGGGAAACCAGAAGAGACTGCACTCTGTGCACATCCAGACGCCAGAGGAAAACACCGAACGCCATCTGGAACCCTGCTGCATGGAGGCTCCCAGAAAGAGCGGCGCAGATCTTCCCAGTTGCTGCCGCCGCGGAGAGGTCTTAGGCAGTACCCCACGAGCAAACTTGAGCCTTGGAACCACAGGTAGGACCAACTTTTCCCCTGCAAGAAACCTGCCTGGTGAACTCAAGACACAGGCCCACAGGAACAGCTGAAGACCTGTAGAGAGGAAAAACTACACGCCCGAAAGCAGAACACTCTGTCCCCAGAACTGGCTGAAAGAAAACAGGAAAACAGGTCTACAGCACTCCTGGCACACAGGCTTATAGGTCAGTCTAGCTACTGTCAGAAATAGCAGAACACAGTAACACTAGAGATAATCTGATGGCGAGAGGCAAGCACAGGAACCCAACGAACAGAAACCAAGACTACATGGCATCATTGGAGCCCAATTCTCCCACCAAAATAAACATCGAATATCCAAACACACCAGAAAAGCAAGACCTAGTTTCAAAATCGTATTTGATCATGATGCTGGAGGACTTCAAGAAAGACGTGGAGAACTCGCTTAGAGAACAAGTAGAAGCCTACAGAGAAGAATCGCAAAAATGCCTGAAAGAATTCCAGGAAAACATAAATAAACAAGTAGAAACCCATAGAGAGGAGACACAAAAATCTCTGAAAGATTTCCAGGAAAACACAATCAAACAGTTGAAGGAATTAAAAATGGAAATAGAAGCAATCAAGAAAGAACACATGGAAACAACCCTGGACATAGAAAATCAAAAGAAAAGACAAGGAGCTGTAGATACAAGCTTCACCAACAGAATACAAGAGATGGAAGAGAGAATCTCGGGAGCAGAAGATTCCATAGAAATCATTGACTCAACTGTCAAAGATAATGTAAAGCAGAAAAAGCTACTGGTCCAAAACATACAGGAAATCCAGGACTCAATGAGAAGATCAAACCTAAGGATAATAGGTATAGAAGAGAGTGAAGACTCCCAGCTCAAAGGACCAGTAAATATCTTCGACAAAATCATAGAAGAAAACTTCCCTAACCTAAAAAAAGAGATGGGGTTGGGGATTTAGCTCAGTGGTAGAGCGCTTGCCTAGGAAGCGCAAGGCCCTGGGTTCGATCCCCAGCTCCGGAAAAAAAAAAAAAAAAAAGAACATTTAAAAAAAAAAAAAAAAAAAAAGAGATACCCATAGGCATACAAGAAGCCTACAGAACTCCAAATAGATTGGACCAGAAAAGAAACACCTCCCGTCACATAATAGTCAAAACACCAAACGCACAAAATAAAGAAAGAATATTAAAAGCAGTAAGGGAAAAAGGTCAAGTAACATATAAAGGCAGACCTATCAGAATCACACCAGACTTTTTGCCAGAAACTATGAAGGCGAGAAGATCCTGGACTGATGTCATACAGACCCTAAGAGAACACAAATGCCAGCCCAGGTTACTGTATCCTGCAAAACTCTCAATTAACATAGATTCAGAAACCAAGATATTCCATGACAAAACCAAATTTACACAATATCTTTCTACAAATCCATCACTACAAAGGATAATAAAGGGTAAAGCCCAACATAAGGAGGCAAGCTATACCCTAGAAGAAGCAAGAAACTAATCGTCTTGGCAACAAAACAAAGAGTAGAAAAGCACACAAACATAATCTCCCATCCAAATATGAATATAACAGGAAGCAATAGTCACTATTCCTTAATATCTCTCAACATCAATGGCCTCAACTCCCCAATTAAAAGACATAGATTAACAAACTGGGTACGCAATGAGGACCCTGCATTCTGCTGCCTACAGGAAACACACCTCAGAGACAAAGACAGACACTACCTCAGAGTGAAAGGCTGGAAAACAACTTTCCAAGCAAATGGTCAGAAGAAGCAAGCTGGAGTAGCCATTCTAATATCAAATAAAATCAATTTTCAATTAAAAGTCATCAAAAAAGGTAAGGAAGGACACTTCATATTCATCAAAGGAAAAATCCACCAAGATGAACTCTCAATCCTCATCTTTGGTTGGTTTATATACAAGTGTGCAATTTCTAGGCTTGAAAGTATAATGATGCTATCTGGTGCTGGATAGAGGAGCCTTATTTTTTATTATGGCAGCTTGCTATTTTTGTAACATGGTTATTTGGTTGAACACAATAAAGTACAGTAGTAACTGAAAAAAAAAAGAACATCCTATTTCAGAGATGGAGTCTAGAGAGGTAGCGCCTAGGTTCAGGGGACTGGCTGCTCTTCCGATTCCCAGCACCACAAGGCCGCTCGTGCCGTCTGTAACTCCATTTCTAGGTGATGCAACAGATGATGCAGTTCAAGAAAAAAATGCATGTAAAATCTGAAAAAGAAATCATTTTTATAAAGTTCATATCGATTATTTTGTGATAAACGTAAGAAAACATTTTTTAAAAAAGAAAAAAAAAACATTTCAGACAGTCAGAACCTTAACTGTATGAAGGAAAGTACTCAAACAATATTTTCTCTTCTTTTTGTAAGATAGGGTTTCATGTAGCCCAGGCTGCCCTAGAACACACAAGGCAGCTGTGGATGACGTTGACCTCGCTGGGTAGCTGAGGATGCACTTGAATGTACTCTCTCCACCTCCAAAAAGGCTGGGTTTAGGATGTGCCACCATACCTGGTTTCATGCAGCTATGTTGGATAAGCTTTTGTTTACTCCTGAGTTCCCTGAGCTGAGAACACAAGACAAAGCTGGTTTTGAGAGTTTGTAACAATACGGGGAAAACAATCTAACTTCTAGGTGCCAGACACTAATTATTATAGAAGATAAAATGTTATGTTATTTACCAAGCCTTTTAGGTAATTGATAACTTTATAACTTTGAATGTGAAGGAATCCTTCGTTATTCTGTCAAATGATTCCATGCAACCTTCTTATTTAGATGGTAAATCAAATGTAACTGTGCATTATGAAGTGAGCTCTGGTAACATGTTATTAACTCTGAAAAAAAAAAAAAGAAATTGAGGAAGATTTCCGAAGATGGAAAGATCTCCCATGCTCATGGATTGGCAAGATTAATATAGTAAAAATGGCCATTTTACCAAAAGTGATCTACAGATTCAATGCAATCCCCATCAAAAGACCAATCCAATTCTTCAAAGAGTTAGACAGAACAATTTGCAAATTCATCTGGAATAAGAAAAAACCCAGGATAGCTAAAACTATCCTCAACAATAAAAGGACTTCAGGGGGAATCACTATCCCTGAACTCAAGCTGTATTACAGAGCAATAGTGATAAAAACTGTATGGTATTGGTACAGAGAAAGACAGATAGACCAATGGAATAGAATTGAAGACCCAGAAATGAACCCACACACCTATGGTCACTTGAATTTTGACAAAGGAGTCAAAACCATCCAATGGAAAAAAGATAGCATTTTCAGCAAATGGTGCTGGTTAAACTGGAGGTCAACATGTAGAAGAATGCAGATTGATCCATGCTTATCACCTTGTACAAAGCTTAAGTCCAAGTGGATCAAGGACCTCCACATCAAACCAGATACACTCAAACTAATAGAAGAAAAACTAGGGAAGCATCTGGAACACATGGGCACTGGAAAAAATTTCCTGAACAAAACACCAATGGCTTATGCTCTAAGATCAAGAATTGAGAAATGGTATCTCATAAAACTGCAAAGCTTCTGTAAGGCAAAGGACACTGTGGTTAGGACAAAACAGCAACCAACAGATTGGGAAAAGATCTTCACCAATCCTACAACAGATAGAAGCCTTATATCCAAAATATACAAAGAACTCAAGAAGTGAGACTGCAGGGAGACAGATTACCCTATTAAAAAATGGGATTCAGAGCTAAACAAAGAATTCACAGCTGAGGAATGCCGAATGGCTGAGAAACACCTAAAGAAATGTTCAACATCTTTAGTCATAAGGGAAATGCAAATCAAAACAACCCTGAGATTTCACCTCATACCAGTGAGAATGGCTAAGATCAAAAACTCAGGTGACAGCAAATGCTGGCGAGGATGTGGAGAAAGAGGAACATTCCTCCATTGTTGGTGGGGTTGCAGACTGGTACAACAATTCTGGAAATCGGTCTGGAGGTTCCTCAGAAAATTGGACATTGAACTGCCTGAGGATCCAGCTATACTTCTCTTGGGCATATACCCAAAAGATGCCCCAACATATAAAAAAGACACGTGCTCCACTATGTTCATCGCAGCCTTATTTATAATAGGCAGAAGTTGGAAAGAGCCCAGATCCCCTTCAACAGAGGAATGGATACATAAAATGTGGTACATCTACACAATGGAATATTACTCAGCTATCAAAAACAACGAGTTTATGAAATTCGTAGGCAAATGGTTGGAACTGGAAAATATCATCCTGAGTGAGCTAACCCAATCACAGAAAGACATACATGGTATGCACTCATTGATAAGTGGCTATTAGCCCAAATGCTTGAATTACCCTAGATCCCTAGAACAAACGAAACTCAAGACGGATGATCAAAATGTGAATGCTTCACTCCTTCTTTAAATGAGGAAAAAGAATACCCTTGGCTGGGAAGGGAGAGGCAAAGATTAAAACAGAGACTGAAGGAACACCCATTCAGAGCCTGCCCCACATGTGGCCCATACATATACAGCCACCCAATTGGACAAGATGGATGAAGCAAAGAAGTGCAGACCAACAGGAGCCGGATGTAGATCGCTCCTGAGAGACACAGCCAGAATACAGCAAATACAGAGGCGAATGCCAACCGCAAACCACTGAACTGAGAATAGGTCCCCCGTTGAAGGAATCAGAGAAAGAACTGGAAGAGCTTGAAGGGGCTCGAGACCCCAAAAGTACAACAATGTCAAGCAACCAGAGCTTCCAGGGACTAAGCCACTACCTAAATACTATACATGGACTGACCCTGGACTCTGACCCCATAGGTAGCAATGAATATCCTAGTAAGAGCACCAGTGGAAGGGGAAGCCCTGGGTCCTGCTAAGACTGAACCCCAAGTGAACTAGACTATGGGGGGAGGGCGGCAATGGGGGGAGGGTTGGGAGGGGGACACCCATAAGGAAGGGGAGGGGGGAGGGGGATGTTTGCCCGGAAACCGGTAAAGGGAATAACACTCGAAATGTATATAAGAAAAACTCAAGTTAATAAAAAAACAAAACAAAAACAAAACAAAACAATACCAAACCAAAATGTAAAAGTACAGATTCAATTAACCAAAGTGAAGTCATTCTTAGGGTTCAAACCTGGGACAATGGCTGAGGTGTCTATTTAACATATCAAAGCAGATGCTGCCTATTAGGATCTCCACACAACCCTCAATCTTAACTTGTTATAGAGTTCTAATGGGTGGCAGACCCTGCTGTACCTGGAACTTTTCAGCCCAGAGGGCTCTTTATACCTTTGGGCCTCCTGCTGCAGAGCCTGTCCGTGTCCCGTCCCCCCATCCCCCCCTTGTCCCCCCTCCCCCCGTTCCCCGTTTACTCACATGGCAAACTCAGTCTGGTTTTGTCCTCACTGAACTCTCCCATTTGTTCCTGCCTCTGACTATGCTCTTCTCAATATCTACAATAAATCTCCTCCAACATTTCATTCTCCCTCTCTCTCTCTCTCTCTCTCTCTCTCTCTCTCTCTCTCTCTCTCTCTCTCTCTCCCTCCTCTTAACCCTCCCTCCCTCCCCCCTCTTTTTTCTCTTTCTTTTTTTATTCATCCATTTTGTATTGGGTCACTATTCTTGAAGATGAAGCTTGTCCTACAGAGTGATTGATACATCCAGTTTCACTCCACTGAAGAAAACTCATTTTCCCAGTTCTAGCAGTTACCAATTTCAAGTAGCTTCTAATTAGGGATGCTACTTTGGGTCTATTTCTCCCCTGTGCTAGGATTTTGGTCTGGCTTAACTTTGTCTTTTGCATGTAGTCAGGGTCATTCTCTTTGAGTGCTTGTGCACCTTCCCTATTGTCTGGAAAATACTTCTTTGTTGGACTCATCGACTATTTCAGTCTCTTTCTACCTCCTTTCCTTCATAGATCACTGAACCTTGAGAGGAGTTGTTTCATAGAGTCATCCTATTTGGGGCCAAATGCTCCAAATCTCTTACTCTTTGCACGTTGTCCACTTGTACTGTCTCTTAACTACTGTCTACTGCAAGAAGCTTCTCTTGTGAGGGTTGAGTGATGCAGTTGTCTACATCATTAGGAGTCATCCTATTGCTGTGTTCACTTAGCAGAAAAATATAAAGTTTTCCCCTAGTAATCATGACCTATTTTACCTCGGGTTATTGATCATGAACAGTGCCAAATATGGCTTCTATTCTCTTGGAGCAGGCCATAAATTCTATCCAAGCGGTTGGTTATTAGCATAACATATTAGACCAGAAAGTATACCTTGCATTGAGGTTGCTATTATAGCTCACAGAATTTTTAGTGTTCTGTGTATGTATGTCCAATGCTAGTATAGCTGGCTCTTTTGCTAGATCTATTTTCTGCTTTTTGAGAAATCTTCATATTGATTTCCATATTGGTAATTTTTTATCAGCAATGAATACATGTTCACCATTCCTCAAATCCTCACTAAGATCAGTTGTCATTTAGTTTATTAATATTGGCTATTCTTAGGGGAGTGAGGGGAAATCTCAAAATAGTTTTAATTTGCATTTTCCTGGTGGCTAAAATGTTTAACAATTTCTAAGTGTTTCTTAACTATTTTCATTTTCTTTGAAAAACCTTTGCAAACTGTTTACTTTTATACCCACTTTAAAATTGTTTTTTCCCCTCAATGGTCGCTCTTTAGTTATAAATATAGTTTGGATGATAATCCTCTTTTAAACGTATAATCAATCAATCAGGATATTTTTCTATTCTGCAGGCTGACATTTGAATAATGATGATCTTTGCTGTACAGAAAATTTTCAACTTCACTAGATTAAATTTATTAATAATTGGTTTTAATCACATTCCTGTTTAAAAACTATTTTCTTCTTTGATGAATTCAAGCCTCTCTCCCACTTAAACTTTTACCAAACTGAGGAAGATTTCAGAAGATGGAAAGATCTCCCATGCTCATGGATTGGCAGGATTAATATTGTAAAAATGGCCATTTTACCAAAAGCGAAAAACAGATTCAATGCAATCCCCATCAAAAGACCAATCCAATTCTTCAAAGAGTTAGACAGAACAATTTGCAAATTCAACTGGAATAACAAAAAACCAGGATAGCTAAAACTATCCTCAACAATAAAAGGACTTCCCGGGGAATCAGTATCACTGAACTCAAGCAGTATTACAGAGCAATAGTGATAAAAACTGCATGGTATTGGTACAGAGACAGACAGATAGTCCAGTGGAATAGAATTGAAGACCCAGAAATAAACTCACACACCTATGGTCACTTGATTTTTGACAAAGGAGCCAAAACTATCCAATGGAAAAAAGATAGCATTTTCAGCAAATGGTGCTGGTTCGACTGGAGGTCAGCATGTAGAAGAATGCAGATTGATCCATTCTTATCGCCCTGTACAAAACTTAAGTCCAAGTGGATCAATGACCTCCACATCAAACCAGATACACTCAAACTAATAGAAGAAAAAGCAGGGAAGCTTCTCGAAGACATGGGCACTGGAAAAAATTTCCTGAACAAAACACCAATGGCTTATGCTCTAAGATCAATAATTGACAAATGGGATCTCATAAAACTGCAAAGCTTCTGTAAGGCAAAGGACACTGTGGTTAGGAAAAAACGGCAACCAACAGATTGGGAAAAGATCTTTACCAATCCTACAACAGATAGAGGCCTTATATCCAACATATACAAAGAACTCAAGAAGTTAGACTGCAGGGAGACAAATAACCCTATTAAAAAATGGGGTTCCGAGCTAAACAAAGAATTCACAGCTGAGGAATGCCGAATGGCTGAGAAACACATGAAGAAATGTTCAACATCTTTAGTCATAAGGGAAATGCAAATCAAAACAACCCCGAGATTTCACCTCACACCAGTGAGAATGGCTAAGACCAAGAACTCAGGTGACAGCAGATGTTGGCGAGGATGTGGAGAAAGAGGAACACTCCTCCATTGTTGGTGGGATTGCAGACTGGTACAACCATTCTGGAAATCAGTCTGGACGTTCCTTAGAAAATTGGACATTGAACTACCTGATGACCCAGCTATACCTGTCTTCAGCATACACCCAAAAGATGCCCCAACATATAACAAAGACACGTGCTCCACTATGTTCATAGCAGCCTTATTTATAATAGGCAGAAGTTGGAAAGAGCCCAGATGCCCTTCAACAGAGGAATGGATACAGAAAATGTGGTACATCTACACAATGGAATATTACTCAGCTATCAAAAACAATGACTTTATGAAATTCATAGGCAAATGGATTTAACTGGAAAATATCATCCTGAGTGAGCTAACCCAATCACAGAAAAACACACATGGTATGCACTCATTGATAAGTGGCTATTAGCCCAAATGCTTGAATTACCCTAGATGTACAGAACACATGAATCTCAAGAAGGATGACCAAAATGCGAATGCTTCACTCCTTCTTCAAAAGGGAACAAGAATACCCTTGGGAGGGAATAGGGAGGCAAAGTTTAGAACAGAGGCAGAAGGAACACCCATTCAGAGCCTGCCCTACATGTGGTCCATACATATACAGCCACCAAACTAGATAAGATGGATGAAGCAAAGAAGTGTAGGCAGACAGGAACCGGATGTAGATTTCTCCCGAGAGACACAGCCAGAATACAGTAAATACATAGGCGAATGCCATCTTAAACCACTGAACTGAGAACGGGACCCCGGTTGAAGAAATCATAGAAAGGATTGAAAGAGCTTGAAGGGTCTTCAGACCCCATATGAAAAACAATGCCAACCAACCAGAGCTTCCAGGGACTAAACCAGTACTCAAAGACTATTCGTGGACTGACCTTGGGCTCCAACCTCATAGGTAGAAATGAATAGCCTAGTAAGAGCACCAGTGGAAGGGGAAGCTCTTGGTCCTGCCAAGACTGAACCACCAGCGAACTGGATGGTAGGGGGGATGGTGGTAATGGGGGGAGGATGGGGAGGGGAAGAACCATAAGAAGGGGAGGGTAAGGAGTTAGGGCGATGTTGGCCCAGAAACCGGGAAAGGGGATAACAGTCGAACTGTAAATAAGAAATACCCAAGTTAATAAAGATGAAATATATATATATATATACATGAAATGAAAAGAAAAAAGAAATTCACGCATTTTTGTACGTTTTCCAGTTTAGTGTAATAAAGTTTTTTAAACTATTTCTTTATGATTCTCTGAATTTCCTCAGTGTCTGTTGTAATGGCCCCCTTTCACATCTCTAATTTTCCTAATTTTGATTCTCTTTCTTTTGTTTTTTTTTTTGTTTTCTTTTTTTTTTTTTTTGTATTAACTTGAGTATTTCTTATATACATTTCGACTGTTATTCCCTTTCCCGGTTTCCAGGCAAACATCCCCTCCCCCCTCCCCTTCCTTATGGGTGTTCCCCTCCCAACCCTCCCCCCATTGCTGCCCTCCCCCCACCAGTCTAGTTCACTGGGGGTTCAGTCTTAGCAGGACCCAGGGCTTCCCCTTCCACTGGTGCTCTTACTAGGATATTAATTGCTATCTATGAGGTCAGAGTCCAGGGTCAGTCCACGTATAGTCTTTAGGTATTGGCTTAGTCCCTGGAAGCTCTGGTTGCTTGGCATTGTTGTACATATGGGGTCTCGAGCCCCTTAAGCTCTTCCAGTTCTTTCTCTGATTCCTTCAAATGGGGACCTATTCTCAGTTCAGTGGTTTGCTGCTGGCATTCGCCTCTGTATTTGCTGTATTCTGGCTGTGTCTCTCAGGAGCGATCTACATCCGGCTCCTGTCAGCCTGGACTTCTGTGCTTCATCCATCTTGTCTAATTGGGTGGCTGTATATGTATGGGCCACATGTGGTGCAGGCTCTGAATGGGTGTTCCTTCAGTCTCTGTTTTAATCTTTGCCTCTCTCTTCCCTGCCAAGGGTATTCTTGTTCCCCTTTTAAAGAAGGAGTGAAGCATTCACATTTTGATCATCCGTCTTGAGTTTCATTTGTTCTAGGCACCTAGGGTAATTCAAGCATTTGGGCTAATAGCCACTTATCAATGAGTGCATACCATGTATGTCTTTCTGTGATTGGGTTAGCTCACTCAGGATGATATTTTCCAGTTCCAAACATATGCCTACGAATTTCATAAAGTCGTTGTTTTTGATAGCTGAGTAATATTCCATTGTGTAGATGTACCACATTTTCTGTATCCATTCCTCTGTTGAAGGGCATCTGGGTTCTTTCCAGCTTCTGGCTATTATATATAAGGCTGCGATGAACATAGTGGAGCATGTGTCTTTTTTATATGTTGGGGCATCTTTTGGGTATATGCCCAAGAGAGGTATAGCTGGGTCCTCAGGCAGTTCAATGTCCAATTTTCTGAGGAACCTCCAGATTGATTTCCAGAATGGTTGTACCAGTCTGCAATCCCACCAACAATGGAGGAGTGTTCCTCTTTCTCCGCATCCTCGCCAGCATCTGCTGTAACCTGAGTTTTTGATCTCAGCCATTCTCACTGCTGTGAGGTGAAATCTGAGGGTTGTTTTGATTTGCATTTCCCTTATGACTAAAGATGTTGAACATTTCTTTAGGTGTTTCTCAGCCATTCGGCATTCCTCAGCTGTGTATTGTTTGTTTAGCTCTGAACCTCATTTTTTAATAGGTTTATTTGTCTCCCTGCGGTCTAACTTCTTGAGTTCTTTGTATATTTTGGATATAAGGCCTCTATCTGTTGTAGGCTTGGTAAAGATCTTTTCCAAATCTGTTGGTTGCCATTTTGTCCTAACCACAGTGTCCTTTGCCTTACAGAAGCTTTGCAGTTTTATGAGATCCCATTTGTCGATTCTCGATCTTAGAGCATAAGCCATTGGTGTTTTGTTCAGGAAATTTTTTCAAGTACCCATGTGTTCCAGATGCTTCCCTAGTTTTTCTTCTATTAGTTTGAGTGTGTCTGATTTGATGTGGAGGTCCTTGATCCACTTGGACTTAAGCTACGTACAGGGTGATAAGCATGGATCGATCTGCATTCTTCTACATGCAGACCTCCAGTTGAACCAGCACCATTTGCTGAAAATGCTATCTTTTTTCCATTGGATGGTTTTGGCTCCTTTGTCAAAAATCAAGTGACCATAGGAGTGTGGGTTTATTTCTGGGTCTTCAATTCTATTCCATTGGTCTATCTGTCTGTCTCTGTACAAATACCATGCAGTTTTTATCACTATTGCTCTGTAATACTTCTTGAGTTCAGGGATAGTGATTCCCCCTGAAGTCCTTTTATTGTTGAGGATAGTTTTAGCTATCCTGGGTTTTTTCTTATTCCAGATGAATTTGCAAATTGTTCTGTCTAACTCTTTGAAGAATTGGATTGGTATTTTGATGGGGATTGCATTGAATCTGTAGATCGCTTTTGGTAAAATGGCCATTTTTACTATATTAATCCATGCCAATCCATGAGCATGGGAGATCTTTCCATCTTCTGAGGTCTTCTTCAATTTCTTTCTTCAGTGTCTTGAAGTTCTTATTGTACAGATCTTTTACTTGCTTGGTTAAAGTCACATCGAGGTACTTCATATTATTTGGGTCTATTATGAAGGGTGTCGTTTCCCTAATTTCTTTCTCGGCTTGTTTCTCTTTTGTGTAGAGGAAGACTACTGATTTATTTGAGTTAATTTTGTACCCAGCCACTTTGCTGAAGTTGTTTATCAGCTTTAGTAGTTCTCTGGTGGAACTTTTGGGATCACTTAAATATACTATCATATCATCTGCAAATAGTGATATTTTGACTTCTTTTTTCCGATCTGTACCCCTTGACCTCCTTTTGTTGTCTGATTGCTCTGGCTAGAACTTCAAGAACTATATTGAATAAGTAGGGAGAGAGTGGGCAGCCTTGTCTAGTCCCTGATTTTAGTGGGATTGCTTCAAGTTTCTCTCCATTTAGTTTAATGTTAGCAACTGGTTTGCTGTATATGGCTTTTACTATGTTTATGTATGGGCCTTGAATTCCTATTCTTTCCAGGACTTTTGTCATGAAGGGGTGTTGAATTTTGTCAAATGCTTTCTCAGCATCTAATGAAATGATCATGTGGTTTTGTTCTTTCAGTTTGTTTATATAATGGATCACGTTGATGGTATATTAAACCATCCCTGCATGCCTGGGATGAAGCCTACTTGATCATGGTGGATGATTGTTTTGATTTGCTCTTGAATTCGGTTTGCCAGAATTTTATTGCGTCGATATTCATACGGGAAATTGGTCTGAAGTTCTCTTTCTTTGTTGCGTCATTGTGTGGTTTAGGTATAAGAGTAATTGTGGCTTCATAGAAGGAATTCGGTAGTGCTCCATCTGTTTCAATTTTGTGGAATAGTTTGGATAATATTGGTATGAGGTCTTATATGAAGGTTTGATAGAATTCTGCCCTAAACCCGTCTGGTCCTGGGCTCTTTTTGGTTGGGAGACCTTTAATGACTGCTTCTATTTCCTTAGGAGTTATGGAGTTGTTTAACTTGTTTATCTGTTCCTGATTTAAGTTCGGTACCTGGTATCTGTCTAGGAAATTGTCCATTTCCTGTAGATTTTCAAGTTTTGTTGAATATAGGCTTTTATGGTAAGATCTGATGATTTTTTGAATTTCCTTTGAATCTGTATTTATGTCTCCCTTTTCATTTCTGATTTTGTTAATTTGGACACACTCTCTGTGTCCTCTCGTTAGTCTGGCTAAGGGTTTATCTATCTTGTTGATTTTCTCAAAGAACCAACTTTTGGTTCTGTTGATTCTTTCTGTGGTCCTTTTGTTTCTACTTGATTGATTTCACCTCTGAGTTTGATTATTTCCTGCCTTCTACTCCTCCTGGGTGTATTTGCTTCTTTTTGTACTAGAGCTTTTAGGTGTGTAGTCAAGCTGCTGACATATGCTCTTTCCTGTTTCTTTCTGCAGTCACTCAGCGCTATGAGTTTTCCTCTTAGCACAGCTTTCATTGTGTCCCATGAGTTTGGGTATGTTATACCTTCATTTTCATTAAATTCTAAAAAGTTTTTAATTTCTTTCTTTATTTCTTCCTTGACCAGGTTATCATTGAGTAGAGCATTGTTCAGTTTCCACGTATATGTGGGCATTCTTCCCTTATTGTTATTGAAGACCAGTTTTAGGTAGTGGTGGTCTGATAGCACGCATGGGATTATTTCTAACTTTCTGTACCTGTTGAGGCCCGTTTTTTGACCAATTGTATGGTCAATTTTGGAGAAAGTACCATGAGGAGGTGAGAAGAAGGTATATCTTTTTGCTTTAGGATAGAATGTTCTATAAACATCCGTTAAGTCCATTTGGCTCATGACTTCTCTTAGTCTGTCTACGTCTCTGTTTAATTTCTGTTTCCATGATCTGTCCATTGATGAGAGTGGGGTGTTGAAATCTCCCACTATTATTGTGTGAGGTGCAATGTGTGTTTTGAGCTTTAGTAAGGTTTCTTTGACGTATGTAGGTGCCCTTGTATTTGGGGCATAGACATTTAGGATTGAGAGTTCATCTTGGTGGATTTTTCCTTTGATGAATATGAAGTGTCCTTCCTTATCTTTTTTGATGACTTTTAGTTGAAAATTGATTTTATTTGATATTAGAATGGCTACTCCAGCTTGCTTCTTCTGACCATTTGATTGGAAAGTTGTTTTCCAGCCTTTCACTCTGAGGTAGTGTCTGTCTTTGTCTCTGAGGTGTGTTTCTTGTAGGCAGCAGAATGCAGGGTCCTCGTTGCGTATCCAGTTTGTTAATCTATGTCTTTTTATTGGGGAGTTGTGGCCATGGATGTTGAGAGATGTTAAGGAATAGTGATTATTGCTTCCTGTTACATTCATATTTGGAGATGAGGTTATGTTTGTGTGCTTTTTCTTCTCTTTGCTTTGTTGCCAAGACGATTAGTTCCTTCCTTCTTCTAGGGTATAGCTTGCCTCCTTAGGTTGGGCTTTACCATTTATTACCCTTTGTAGTGCTGGATTTGTAGAAAGATACTGTGTAAATTTGGTTTTGTCATGGAATATCTTGGTTTCTCCATCTATGTTAATTGAGAGTTTTGCAGGATACAGTAACCTGGGCTGACATTTGTGTTCTCTTAGGGTCTGTATGACATCTGTCCAGGATCTTCTGGCTGTCATAGTTTCTGGCGAAAAGTCTGGTGTAATTCTGATAGGTCTGCCTTTATATGTTACTTGACCTTTTTCCCTTACTGCTTTTAATATTCTTTCTTTATTTTATGCGTTTGGTGTTTTGACTATTATGTGACGGGAGGTTTTTCTTTTCTGGTCCAATCTATTTGGAGTTCTGTAGGCTTCTTGTATGCCTATGGTTATCTCTTTTTTTAGGTTAGGGAAGTTTTCTTCTATAATTTTGTTGAAGATATTTACTGGTCCTTTGAGCTGGGAGTCTTCACTATCTTCTATACCTATTACCCTTAGGTTTGATCTTCTCATTGAGTCCTGGATTTCCTGTATGTTTTGGACCAGTAGCTTTTTCTGCTTTACATTATCTTTGACAGTTGAGTCAATGATTTCTATGGAATCTTCTGCTCCTGAGATTCTCTCTTCCATCTCTTGTATTCTGTTGGTGAAGCTTGTATCTACAGCTCCTTGTCTCTTCTTTTGGTTTTCTATATCCACGGTTGTTTCCATATGTTCTTTCTTGATTGCTTCTATTTCCATT
Source organism: Rattus norvegicus (assembly GCF_021556685.1). Taxonomy (NCBI): domain Eukaryota; kingdom Metazoa; phylum Chordata; class Mammalia; order Rodentia; family Muridae; genus Rattus; species Rattus norvegicus. The sequence continues at coordinate 14,827,021 of NC_141542.1, forward strand.
GTTAATTCCTTCAACTGTTTGATTGTGTTTTCCTGGAATTCTTTCAGGGATTTTTGCGATTCCTCTCTGTAGGCTTCTACTTGTTTATTAATGTTTTCCTCTGTTTCTCTAAGGGAGTTCTTCACATCTTTCTTGAAGTCGTCCAGCATCATGATCAAATATGGTTTTGAAACTAGATCTTGCTTTTCTTGTGTGTTTGGATATTCTGTGTTTGCTTTGGTGGGAGAATTGGGCTCTGATGATGCCAGGTAGTCTTGGTTTCTGTTGCTGGGTTCCAGCGCTTGCCTCTCGCTATCAGATTATCTCTAGTGTTACTTTGTTCTGCTATTTCTGACAGTGGCTAGACTGTCCTATAAGCCTGTGTGTCAGGAGTGCTGTAGACCTGTTTTCCTGTTTTCTTTCAGCCAGTTATGGGGACAGAGTGTTCTGCTTTCGGGCGTGTAGTTTTTCCTCTCTACAGGTTTTCAGCTGTTCCTGCGGGCCTGTGTCTTGAGTTCACCAGGCAGGTCACTTGCAGCAGAAAAGTTGGTCTTACCTGTGGTCCCAAGGCTCAAGTTCGCTCGCGGGGTGCTGCCCATTAGCTCTCTGGGGCGGCAGCAACCAGGAAGATCTGCGCCGCCCTTTCCAGGAGTTTCCGCGCACCAGGGTTCCAGATGGCGTTTGGTGTTTTCCTCTGGCGTCCAAGATGTGTGCAGAGTGCAGACTCTTCTGGTTTCTCAGGCGTGTCTGCCTCTCTGAAGGTTTAGCTCTCCCTCCCACGGGATTTGGGTGCAGAGAACTGTTTATCCAGTCTGTTTCCTTCAGGTTCCAGGGGTGTCTCAGGCGCAGGTGTCCTGCCGGTCCTGGGCCCTCCCCTACAAGAACCCAGAGGCCTTATACAGTTTCCTCTTGGGCCAGAGATGTAGGCAGGGGTGGGCAGTGTTGGTGGTCTCTTCCGCTCTGCAGCCTCAGGAGTGCCCACCTGACCAGGCGGTGGGGTCTCTCTCCCACGGGGTCTGGGAGCAGAGAGCTGCTGCGGGCCGGGATCCTCGGGTGTGGGACTCCCGGTAAACACAGGATATGCCCGGTCCTAGAGGAATTCTGCCTCTGTATGTCCCGAGTTCATCAGGCACGTCTTTTGCAGCAGAAAAGTTGGTCTTACCTATGGTCCCGAGGCTCAAGTTTGCTCGCGGGCTGCTGCCCACGAACTTTCTGCGGTGGCAGCAACCAGGAAGATCCGCGCCGCCGTTTCCAGGAGCTTCAGTGCACCAGGGTTCCAGATGGGGTTTGGTGTTTTCCTCTGGCGTCCGAGATGTGCGTGCAGAGTGCAGTCTCTTCTGGTTTCCCATGCGTGTCTGCCTCTCTGAAGGTTTAGCTCTCCCTCCCACGCGATTTGGGTGCAGAGAACTGTTTATCCGGTCTGTTTCCTTCAGGTTCCGGTGGTCTTGATTTTCTTTCTTTTCTGCCTAATTTGTCTAAAAGTCTGTCAGGACTATTAATTTTTTAAATGAAATAGTTCTTAATTTCACTTACTTTTAGCGTATTGCTTTTTTTGTTTATATCTATCTTATTAGTTTGATCTCTGTGTTTGATTATTTCTTTCTGTCTGTACTTTTGGGGTAATGCTTCTGCTTGTTTTTTTTAAAGTGTTCATGTGTATCATTAACTTATTAATATGAAATCTTTCCAAGAGTTTTTGTGCAGACATGCAGAAAGTCAGAATGACCTAGATAGATAATCTGCATGCTCTAAGAAAATCAGATGTCAGCCCAGAATACCTAGTAAAACTATCAAACATAATGAAAGGTTAAAGAAAAAACATTTCACAGTAGGGACAAATATCAGCAATTTCTGTCCACCAATTCATTTCTACACACGGCATTAGTTATAGACCAAAAGAAGGCACAATGAGTAAATAATCCCAAAACACGTAGGCAAAAGATGATTAAAAAGTGAGTCAGGAACACAAAAACAACAGGAATTAATAAATACTCCTTAATAATAACTGTTAATATTTTTAATTTCTTAATAAAAAGATACAGAATAAGAGATTTGATTAGAAAGCAGGATCCTGCTCCCTGGAAGAAGCACGCTTGTCCATCAAGGACAGGTACCATCTTAGAGTTAAAGAATAGAGAAATGTACTCAAGGGAATGAGGACAAGAAGCAAGCAGGCTAACTATTTGATATCTGACAAATATACTTCCAACAAAAACTAATTAGAAGATATAAGGGAGGAAGCTAAATACTCATTAAAGGAAAAAACTACCAACAGGATGTTACAGTTTTAAACATTTCTGTACCAAATGTAAGGGCACCCCCTTTCATACTACAAACACTACTCTATCCAAAATTATATGTCGAGCATCACACAGGTATAGTGACTTCAGGACCTACTTCTAACCAATAAGCAGGTCACCCTGACAAAAGCTAAACAGAAAAACTCTGGAGTTAATTACATCATACATTGAATGGAGCTAATGGAACTCTTACAATGTTTTACCCAATCATTAAACATTAAATTTTATTTTGGCAGTTAATGACATTTTCTCCAAAACTAAACACAGTACTAGGAGAAAAAGTAAGTCTTCATGAACATAGGAAAATTGAAATAACATCTGACATCTCATCTTGTTAATGCAATTTTATAATTAACAGTTTCTTGTTTATCTTGGTTATCTTCCAAATACATGAGACAGAGACTATAAGGTTTATTTGATAAGCTTTACAGAACAATATCTGAGTAGTTATTAATCAGTCTAATCCTCTAAGCTAATCTGGCTACCTCTCAGGGAAGATTCCCAAGATACTTGCATTTTAGTATTGATTTGGCTCTCTCTGCTCTGGGCACTTTTCCAGGTATCTCTCGGACTCTCTCTTTGTGTTGACGTTTCTTTAACCCCTTTATTTACTCCTTTCCACTCACTGGAATCGGAAGTCCACCCCTGTTCTCTCCCCTGCTCAGCCATTGGCTGATCAGTTTTCATTGAGAAATCAGAGAATAAATGGGGAGCAAAATGTATATAACAGCGAGACAGGAGATATTGGAATAAGCATTACAACGCCATGTCTGGATTACAAGAAGTTACGGGAGCAGAGAAATCAACATTTGAATAATACAAGGCTAATCTTTATACAATGCACAAAATATTATGCCTATGCCATCAGACTACCATGTATTAAATATGGATATCAACAATAGATATATCAAAAATTATACAATCTCATGTATAAAAACTGGTTCAAAACAGAACCCAAGAAGGAAGTAAAAAAGCTTTAGAACTGAATGAAAATATGACATACCAAATCTGTGGGAAACAATGACAGTATATTTAGCAGGAAAGTTCTTAGGCTAATTAAATGGTACAATTTAAATGCATTATTTATATGATGTCCAAACTACACCTAAATGAGGTTTTTATAAAAAAATCAGTAATGAAAATGTGGTAGAACACACTTCCAGCTTTTAGGAAGTGGAAGCATAGGAGGAGTTCAAGGCCAGGCTAAACTACATAGCCTCAGCTAAATGATCTTTGTCCACAAAAGGAAAAGACAAGTAGGGAAAAGACAGTAAAACCAAGGCCTTCAGATGATGGCTGAAGGAGAATGTAACAGGGAAAAGAGTCACAGAGATTCCAAGGTATGGGTAAGGAAATATTTACTGAAGGGATGGGGTGTTGTTTCTAGTACAGGACTTTCCTCTTTATTCTGTATACTAGAATGGGGAAAAACAGTTCACTATCTCTATTTGTAAATAATGTTTTATTTGAATACAGTCATGCCTAACTACTTAGTGTGATGTGACTGATTTCACAGTAAATAGACAACTTTGCAAAGTTACCATATGATCGATCAGTAAATCATAACATATTTTTATATGATGCTGCCCAAGATATACATCTGGTCTTTATTATTAAGTTTAAAGTGTACCACAAAAACCATGTGCTAGAAACAATCGTCCCACATTCATGCATGAATCCTATTTAGAAGGGTCTTTGAAAAGTAAATAGGATTGGGTGAGAATACATAAGGCAAGAACTAGAATGTTTCCTGTTCTTCACTGTGTGATACCTCTGCCTCAGAGGGCACAAGGTTCTCTATTCTTCACTTCTTGATAAATTACCTAGTCTAGGCTATTTTGTAATAGGAAGAGAAATCAAACTAAGACCCTGCTATGTAGAGGGTGCCACCACTGAAGGTTTTCAGGATAACCATGTTTACCAGCCTGTAAGTGCATCTGAATGGACAGAACCAAGGGAGCACATTGTCCTATTGCACATTCTTTTATCTTACCTGTCTCCAGAATTCCACTGTCTTTTAGAGAAGCAGGAGATAGGGCTATATACTCAACCCAGGAGTTTTGGGCCATTTCTCTTAAGATTTTGAGAGCAGTAACTACACATGCAGTACCAAGTTTTAAAAATCTTAAGATTTTTAACACTTCTTTCTTTGCACACTCCTCCATGTCTGATACAGTTCCTAGTAATCAACAAATATTTAATGAGTAAATGGCCATCATCACTAGTTACTAGAACAATATCAGTATTTCTTTCCATCTTTTTATAGAATTCAAAGCCTCCTATTACCTGTTCATAGAACCTTTTGGCTTTCTAACTAGAACATGTTTCCAGAAGCTACTAGCCATCACCAATATCCCCCTAAAGTCTCAAAAGACATAAGTGTAGTGCACTGTTCTCCTTCCCTTGAACAGAGGCCCTCAAGAAGAATGTTTCTGTCACTTTCCTCCCACATTGAGAATTAATTCAGCCTGCATGCTCTTTCCTCTAGAGGACAAAAGTCCAACCCTGATTTTAAACATATATATGGCCAATACTATCAAAAGTAAACTTATTAATCATAATACAATATGGCAACACTGAGGAGTGATTTCCTGAAGAAAGCCACAGCATTCATGCCAAGATGTTCTTGTGCCTCCAGGATGGGGTCAAAGTGGGTGGATTCCTGTGCTGCCAGTTAACCTTGGATCAGGGAATTTACTAGTCTGAAGGAGGACCTTCAGAAGAGACTGTCAGAAAAGGAAGACGGTGCAGCTGTTCTGCTTAACATCTTACAGACCCATACTGCTTGTGCTTAAACACTAACTGTAAGTAATTAAAGATAGCATATAGCACTGACTTTACTTAGTCCTTTAAATGAAATGCCATTAAACACTGAATAGAAAATATGCTGTTAGGCTGAAGAGATGGCTCAGCCATTAAAAGCTAGGCTAACAACCGAAAATGTAAGAAAATAGATTACACATTTTGAAAGATGAATGGGATTGTTGGCTCTTCAATTGACAAGGGCAAATTTCAAATGATGTTGGCTAACAAGAAAAATGTTATTTTTCTTTAAAAGAAGTTGTTTAGAGTAATTTTCTTTTATGTTTGAGTGCTTTACCTGTGTCCACAGGAGCCAGAAGAGGGCATGGGTCCTGTGATTGGATTTACCAATTCTTGTAAGCCATTTCAAGTGTGAAATAGTTGCATGCAGTGTATGACATCCCCAAAGAGACACCAGGACACAGGACTTTCTACTACAGGGTAATTAATTGGCTTGATGATCTTGTACAGGTGTTATACAGGTAACCACATCAGCTCTGATTCTTGCACCAGCTGTTTCATTTCCAGAAGTCAACATTTTATAGCTGTCCTCTATATCTGCTGGCTCATACACTCTTTTTCTATTTTGTGGAGTCGTTTCCATAGCAATTGGATAGTTCTTCTCTGAACTTGTGCTAAAATTCTGCAGTGAGTCCATCTGATCTTTGGCACTGGTTATTTGGGACATATATTATTTTTATTATTTTCTTCAGTCTCATCACTAATTTATGGATCTGTTTAGCTCACTTGTTTTTTCTTGGTTTAATTTTGATATGTCAAGTGTTTCTAGAAATTCATCTGTTTCTTTCAGACATTTCAGATTAGTGGAAAAGAGACTTTTAAAATAGGTTCTTATAATTTTCTTAATTACATTTATATGTTATAATATTTCCTTTTTCATTTCTCATTTTATTATTTGGGTCTGTAAAAACACACATGCACTTAGGCTTTCATTCAGGGCTTTCTATATGTGAGTTCTTTTTACTTTTCTTAGATTAACATAGAGTTTGCCAAAATATATTCAAACATAACTTTTAATTTAATGGATTCTTTGGAAACTTTTTTGCTTCCATTTCATTAACTTTTGACCTCTTTTCATCTACTGGTTTGGGGTTTGGTTTGCTCAAGGCTTTTGGATGTATCATTACGTTATTGATTACTGATGTCTCGATTAGTTTTTCATTAAGCATTCAAAGCTGTAATATATCATTGTGTTCAGATAGAAGGCAGGAAGTTATTTCAATTTTCCTGTGTTTGTTGAAAGTTGCTCTTTGTTCTAATATATGGTGAATATTGGAGAGATTTCTTTGTCTCGTTGAGGAGAAAGTATAATTTTAATGTTTAGGTAGATGTGCTATAAGATATATTTTGTCCTTTTGCGTTATGATTTCATTCAGTTCCAATGTTTCTCTGTTTAGTTTGAGTCTGGACAACCTCTCAGTTTTTGATAATTGGGTACTAAAGTCATCCAATGTCATTGTGGTGATTAATCTATAGATTTAGATCTAATAGACAGTATTTGTTTTATGAAATTGTGTTTAGTGCAGTTATGGTTATAAATATTTACAGATTTTCTTTTCTAGAGGCCCCTTACTTGATCAATGGGCTGTCAGGAGTGACTGAATATTTGAGGACTTTTACCATCTTTTCCCCTGGCTTATAGCTGCTTGTTTCAACTGTCGAAAGCTGTATACCATTTCTGCTCTCTCATTTATTGGCGTCTGGTTGGTGGCCCACAGTTTGTTGTGTGGTACAGGAAGTAAATAGAGCTGTTGGAGGGGTGAGTGTCACTTTAGTTCATCACTGTGACCATGAAGGAATCAGTTGTAATCAATGCTCACTAAATACATATGCCAGGTTGTTAGAACCTATTGATTTATCTCCTTTACATTCACCCTCAATACATAGCTGTTCAATTAATAATATCACTCTGATATGGGATAAAGAGTCTAAAGTGACACATTGAGTGTGAAAATAGTTGCATGCAGTGTAGGATATCTCCACACAGATACTAGGACACAGGGACTTCTGCTACAGGGCAATTGTGACTTGCGAGTCAATAAAGAAAACCTCTTTTTTTGAAAGGAGGTGGTAGAAGACATATCAGCCATGGAGGAATTACAGTATCAAAAGATGAGTTAAGCTTTAATTTCCTGGCTAAAGCAACTTTGGAAGTTGCCAGAAGATATCTAGTAAGCTCAGTTTGATCTTAGGTAGCCAAGAACAACATCAAGGAACATAATTTGCCTTCTTCATGCAAGTATATATGTATGTATATATATATATATATGTACATATATATATCATGGGATGATGTGAGTATAAATAAATATATACATAGTTTCTTCGTCTAGACTTTTGTTCTGTCCTTTCTTCATATGTGTGTATCAATGAATATATTCTGGAAAGAAAGGGAAAAAGCCAGCATTTGTAACTATTTAGTCTGTGTTGGGTCTGTCTTTCTCTCTCTATTTCTTTTTAAATTTTATTTTTCTTGGATATTTTATGTATTTACATTCCAAAGGTTATCCCCTTTCCCTCTCTCCCATACCTCCTCCCCCTGCTTCTATGAGCATGCTCCCTCTCCTACCCACCCACTCCAACCTCAGAGCCCTGGTTCCATGTTTTTAATCTAACAGTACTGATTGGAGGTAATTAGCATGACTCACATTTTATAGATATAGAAAAGAAATCTCTAAGAAGGTCCCACTGGGTACCTGAGACCATGTAGCCAGTATTTTAGTTTCTCCATTACTGAACCCAAGTCTGTTTTCTTGCCAACAGAACAGGACCCAAGTAACTAAGACTAGCTCTTGTGGTAGAAGAAAAACAAAGATTCTTTAGACTCGTGTTCTGAAATGTCTTTTTAAACTCACTCAGGTTTTAAGCTTCTTTTTATCACAGTCAAGGGGAGATTGGGAATTAGTTTACTTAGTGAATCCTGGTGGTTAATAATTTTTTTAGTTTGGCACACCTTAGCATCACGAGTCTTAAAAGGTAAATGAGGTCATGTATGTAAGCCTCATGTGCCGGGTTTGAGTAACTTTATAAGGGCTGCACTCATCTAGGCACAGGGTGCTTTGAGCAAAAGGCTGAATGTGTCAGCTTTTGAGTTATTTTTCGTGTTGAACATAAGCATGGCTATACTCTTGTTTTTCCCAGTTTAAACTCTATCAGACTGGAGAGGAAGAAGACCAAGTAGCATGGGAACTCTGCAACAAAGTCAGGGCCTGCACATAGTGGGGAACCAGGTGGTCTTAGAGAGGGAGGAGCAGTGTGTTTGCCTCTGTGCATTTCTCTAAACAGCCTTGAGTCTGAAAGTACTTAAGGTAGTGGAGATTTATAGACCAGTGATCACTAAACAGTGAGACTTACTTCCTCATTGGCCAGATGCCAAAGTTTGTTTCTTGTAGTCATGACTCTGTTGATTAAAGCTCTAGCTGATCTCGTTGATTGCAGAGCATTTGAGATTGATTGCTAAAGGTTGGGTACATTTGGCATAGTAGAATTTGAGCCTCTGTGCTTGCCCTATACCAGAAATACTTTCCTCCTTCCTCTAAATGTACCTTTATACTTACCGAACACTGGGCAGTCCAGCTTTTAGATTGCTGACAACTAGAGTTTGAAGGTAAGAACACAGCTTATCTAAAACATTTGGCATAACTTGTTGGTGTATGTTCTTAGTTCTCAGACATACAGGTGCTAATGTGTAAGTGGTGTAACTCAAGTCAGAAAGATCCTAAGACTTAAGAAACCTAAGAAAAATAATGAAAAAAAAATCTGAAGCTAACATTGGCTGTGTTCAACTTAGAAATTCATGCAGACACCTTTCCACAATACCATCTCTTTGTGCATACTGTACTTTTCCCTCAGAAAGACTCCCCTCCTGTCAGCCAGCTACACTGCTCTGGCTATGACTCTTTCTTCACCACACTGGACCCTCTTTCATCTAAGTCTTTGGACACCATTCAAGCTAGGCCTATAAAAGGAACTGGACCAGGTCTCCTGCTTAGGGAAGTTACTTATATAAGCAAGTAACCATAGCACTGTGGCATAAGATCTGGAAAGTTCTAATGTAAATTTAGATCCTCTTGCAGCTCAGGGTGGAGGACAGTTATGATTTCAAATCGTGTCTGGAGGACAGTGTGAGGACCTGTCTCAGAAAACAAGATGAAAGGTTAACTCTATGGAAAAGACTAGAGATTGTTTCACAAAGGAGGCCACAGGGACCTGGCCTCAGAGGACGAAAAGGAGCCTGCCTGGGAAAGTCTGTGTGTCTATCTGCCTTACTCTAAAAATAGCAGTGACCACAGCTGAGACCACCTATAAGTAGAAGCCCAAGGAAGCACTCTTTTTCTCTTATAGCCTGCATGCTGTGGGCTGTCAGATGGCAGGTGTATTTCTACCTGTGTGCTCCTTGACCTTCTATGAGGTTATCAGAAGTAGAAAGTGTCATTCTCAGTATTTGATGTACCCAGTCTGCGAGGCACTGGTGCTCAGTAGCACAGGAAGCTGCTTTCAGTTCTTCCCCTGTGATCTCTGCTTCTGCTCAGCAGCAGAAGTGAGGTTTGTGCACACATCAACTCCAATTCTGGGAACACATTCAAACTTGAGAATCTGATTTCAGCTGGGTGTCTGTGGCTTTTGTATCACTGTAAGATAAGGCATTCAGAAACCTCTATTCCTCCCCAACATTGTCAAGCTGGGCATGGTGCACACTGGGCAAACCTTTACTACAGAACTACACATCAGCCCCCACCTGACTCACTGTACATACTTCCATGGCCTCACTCAGCCCTCAAATCTACCTTTATACCACACAGACTCTATTAATGAGCTGGTCTCTGTCAACTGAAGATTTTCAGTCCTTACCTCCAGGTCATAATTTTAAACTTATTTAAATTCAGTTACTTGTTTGGTCAAGTAACAAAGAAACACTAAGAGAAATGCATAATTTTCTTTATTTTCCAATATTCAATGAAACAGCAGGTCTCTGAGCTTTAACTGATCATGCTATTCTGCTCAGTTTTAAAAAAAATTCCTACAAAAAGTTCCAGATCAAGGTGTCTGTCAGTATGGTTTCTCAAGGCCTTTTCCTCTGCTTGCAGGGGGCCTTCTTTTACTATGTCCACACATGTTGTTCCCTGTGTACATCCCTTGGTATTTCTCTGTATGTCTAAATCTCTTCTAAGAAGAACCCTAGTATGATAGAATTGGAGCCTCATCTCAACTTAATGACATCTTCAGGGCCCTGTCTCAAACTGTCACATTTTAAAGTAAGAAGATTAGAGCTCAACATGTGAATGTGGAGGCACACAGTTCAGTCCATCATATTCACCAATGCTTTTGCAATATTAGTTTATGCAAATAGTTTGCTGTTGCTCACACATTGAGCAATTTAAAATGATGCAACAAGACGTGGTAGTATGTATCTGGAATCGCAGCATTTTGGAGGCAGAGGCAGAGGCAGAGGCAGAGGCAGAGGCAGAGGCAGAGGCAGAGGCAGAGGCAGAGGCAGAGGCAGAGGCAGAGGCAGAGGCAGAGGCAGAGGCAGAGGCAGAGGCAGAGGCAGAGGCAGAGGCAGAGGCAGAGGCAGAGGCAGAGGCAGAGGCAGAGGCAGAGGCAGAGGGATACTTGCAATTTTGTTTAGAAAAACAAAGGATGAATTAATTAACTCAAACTTTTTCCTTTATTCTTATTTTGTTTTGTACCAGACTAGGTCTGCTTCTGCCCTTGAGGTATCCAGGTCCCATTGTGCACTGAGTAGGACTGAAAAGAACGAAGTTTATTCTGGTAGGTGGATTTCACAGGGTGTCAGTCGGAGTGAATGCAAAGGGATAAATAGCCATCTTTAGTGATGGTTTTCAGTGAAATAGCTCTCTCTTATTGGGGGTATTAAGGGGTATATATAAACCTTGGTGTGTAGGTAGGAGTTTTCATAGTGAGGGTATATTACTGGCTGGTGTTCATATGTTGGGAATGTTCCTTTACCTGTGGAGGACTATTTGATTCCTGAACATATCCTTACAGGGAAAGAGGAAGGTTAATCTCTAATTTTGCCATGACTACCTCAAGGGTTGCAAAAGTGGGGATCATAGGGTTTATGTGCACGGGGAATGCACACCCAGAGCAAGGAGGAAAACAGTCCTACTCCTGCTGGTGTCAGGATGAGATTTTCAAGGCTTCGACACATCAAACTTACTCTTGCTCTGGATTGGCTCCCTTGGTTGCATGGCATTCCAGACTCACAGGTTTAGTGCTTTGAAACAGTATTACTATAACCTAGACTGGCCTCAAAGTCACACTCTTTCTGCTAGCTTCCCTCATATTGCTTGCCATCATAGCCTACTGATTGTTTTAACTGTTTTTGGTCAGAAGTTTGAGCAGATTACAGCGGCTGGGTGAAATGAAGTTTTGCACACCAAGAGGCTAGGGGAAAGCATCCCTCCTCAGTTCATCTGCTGAACATCAGCCTTCTGTTCTGTTGTGCAGGTAAAGGACTGAGGATGCTGCCTCCAATTTATCCTCAGCTTCTAAAGGCCGTGAAATCTATTCCCTGTTGTCTATGAGCTGGTAGTGGGAACTGCATCATCAGTATACTTAGAGAACTCCCATATCCACCACCAAAGTTCTATTGGAGTTCAAAATGAGAATGTGTTTGGGAACTGTTATATTGAATACCTAAATTTACATTTGAAAAGGACACTGTAGACTTGCAGACTTGTGCTCTCATGTTGCCAACAGGGGAATGTGCTAGTAGAGATTTGTCTCTACAACCTCTCAGTTCTGGAGGCCATATTAGGCTTCCTATCTTAATAGATATTTGGTCATTCAAAGATTTCTGGTGGGGTTGAAGACTGATTACAGTCTCATAGCCTATCAGGCTGTTTAACTCTGAAAATACATATTTTTTGTATAGTTATCTATACTATACAAGCTAGCCAAGATATAATATAGATTTTAAGCCTTTCTTAAGCTGGAATGGATAACTAAATGTTCTGTTTAACTAAACAAGTGATGGACTGTGTGTTGAGTATATCATATGCTTTATAAATTTTAGAATGGTAATAATTGTACTCAATTTATATATAAGTGAAAAGGCTTTTTAACTGGACAAAAAGGGATAAATGTTGTGGTTTGCCCTGGAGTTATCTGTATTTTGATGCTAACTCCACTGCCCCAAGAACAGCTGTCTAGTCATGTACTCAGGAATCAGGTGACTTCAGTAGAAACTTCTCCCCATTGAATTTGTAAAATACAGGTGAGGGGTAGGTACAGGATAGAAGGAGGCCTGTCATTGGAGAAGGAAGGATGGGTGGGAGAGAAGTTTGAAGGAAGAGGAGGAGACTGGAACAGAAAGAGAAGAGGAGAGGGAGAGAGAGAGAAGCGCTGGCAGGACAATGGACGCTGATGTAAAGATCTCACTCTGTGTATTTACAGATTGTTATTAATGTTCCTAAGGGATGGATGGTACTGGGCTTTGTATGTTTAGGTGGGCAATTATATCTTACCAATTGGCTCAAAGAAAAAAAAAGAAAAGGACAAAAATACATTAAGTAATAACAATTTCTGTATTAGTTTTCTTTGTGAATATGGACTTATTGCATGGGCATCTTAAATTTCATGGACACTTGTAACTTAGAAGCAATTTTTAAAGAAGTTTTATGAGATTAGTAGACAGATACTAGCTGAGGTCTTTATCAAACCATTGATTTAGAATCTTGTAAGCCTTCTTATGTTTAGAGGAATGAATATTACTTATGCTAAACCCGTGATGTGGATTAAAAGTGAAGGGGGAATTTAGGGAAGGACCTAACATAGAAGGTATGTTAGAAATGTCAGTGCTCCAAACCAAGTGAGTGAGCTTACACTTGCCACTTCAGAACCAAGGAGACTGGAGCAGGAGGATTGTACATTCAAGGCTACAGAATGAGCAATGGGCAATCCTGGGATATGTAGAGACCCTATCTACTCTTACCTTAAAAGAAAAGAAAGGGGAGATGGCAATACTTTATCTTCCTCTGCTGAAGCTGATTATATCACATCTCAGAGTTTTATGGGAAGTACACCCTCTCTGCCATACTACAACTGTAGCTGCTGCTTATATTGGAAATGTTTTCAAGTACAACTGGGTCTTCATTTTCTAAAAGCACTGCATCCATTCCAGAGAACTCAGCTTTCTCTGGGAACCTGTCATCCTGATATTTGGTCTGGCCAGCCTGGACAGTCTTTGTTTCTCTCACTCATTGTAGTTTTCTTTACACAATTACTAGCAATTATTCACTGTTACACTTTCCATAAATATTCTTTCCCTCTAATGTTCTAGGCCTCAAATTATATAAGAACTAAAAACAAGTTGCTTATAATAAATAAAATAGTGGTGCTCACTATTGTAGCAGTCACTGAACATTACCTTGCTATCCCTCTGAGCAGCAGTGATAGATGTGCTTTGAAACTCAAATAGCCACTTACTCTTGAGTATTAGAAGATCATTCATCCCTTCTATTCATATATTTGTAAGTTTCTAGGTATAGCAACCACCAACAAACAGTGGAACAATGTGTCTCTTTCTGAAAAAAAAAAGACATAAAGTAGACTGTAAGTGCATGAGAAGATATTCATTAGTAGTCATGAAGGAAAAGCAAAACAAATCTATTGGGATGGAGATTTAAGGGAGATACATGTCAGTGATTAGAGAGTACTATATACTACTGGTAGACTTCTTAAATGATACAGCCACTGTAGGAAAGTTCTATGACAATTTCTCAAAAATGAGAACATACTATATGGCATATCTGCATTGAGTTATGAACCCAAAAATATGAATGTAGAAGCTTAGATATTTGTACATTTTTTATTGTACAATAGTTGAAAGGAGGCACTCCAAGTGCCCATGGACAAAGAAATGGATAAACAAACCACACTACAAGCAGGCATGCAATAAAAGTTAGCATTAATTGGGAAGAAAATCTGATGACATGCCACAATACAGCCGATCCTTAAGAATATTCAACTAAATAAATTAGCTATTCACAAGAGGACAAAATGAACTTAGTCTAAAGCATCTAGAGTTTAAGGAGATAAAAAGGAAAATAGTGGTAGCCAGGCACTGAGATTTAGCAGCAGTGGGCTCCTAGCTTCCATCTAGAAAAGTAAAATGTTTTCAGGAGATTCAAGGTGATGGTAGACAAAGAACAGCAGGAATATTATTAATGCCACTGAGGCATCCACTTATGATACTTAAGAGTCATTTTCATGTTGTGTATGCTTTATCACAGTACTTTAAGAATTCCATTCTGATCTTTTCTCACAGGGACTAAACCTTCTTCCCTGAGACATCATGGCCCTGGCCCCAGAATTGAGCAGACAGACAAAACTGAAAGAGGTCTCAGGGATCCCACTGCAGGCTCCAACTGTCGACAACTGGAGTCAGATTCAGACCTTCAAGGCGAAGCCAGATGACCTCCTCATCTGTACTTACCCTAAATCAGGTAACCTGGTAGAGTAGTAGCCCCAGCCTCATCCTCTGAGCTATCTGAACTTCTCACCTAAGTTAGAACTACCTACAATGAGAAGCTGGCTCTTTTTGTCCCACAATGGGTGCTACTTCACATGTCTTATCCCTGGGATCTTGAAGCTTAGTCTCTTGTACCATTCATTTTTCTTGGGAAGAGGTGAGATTTGTCTCTACTCTTTTACCTTTCCCAGAGATCCAAAGTATTTCTTCTATAGCTAACAAGATCCTGGTTAGAACAGAAGGTAAAGCCAACATCTGCATCCACACCCATTCATTAGTATGTTTGAAGAATAATCTTCTAACTCAATCTTTATGGTCTTCCCAGGGACAACATGGATTCAAGAAATTGTCGACATGATTGAGCAGAATGGGGATGTAGAGAAGTGCCAGAGGACCATCATTCAACACCGACACCCTTTTATTGAGTGGGCTCGGCCACCCCAACCATCAGGTAAGAGACCCTGATTCCATATATGTTCCTCTCCTGTCTAATCTCTGTCCTTGTCCCTTCATCTTCTCTTTTTCTTTCCTATCCTGTCTCTCTCCCTCCCCCTAGTTGCTATTTGGAACAGCATCATGCTGTATATTAGGCTGGCCTTGAGCTCACTGAGATTCTTCTCTTCTGCCTCCTGAGTGTTGGGTTAAGTGTATATGCCACCCCTTCCAGATCCATTTTTTTCTGTATTTCTACCAAATGTGAATCAGCAAGGAAGATAGATGCATATGAAGGCAAAATTCTGCCTAATGTTCTCATTATACCTTTGCTCTGGTCATGTGTAACTGCAGAATAGAGGAAGGAACAGAACTCTACTCATCAGCAGCTCACAGCCATCTGCTTTCAGTACTTTACCTTTCATAACCAAGTGGTTTCTGGACAGTGTCTTATGATTCAAAACACACACACACGCACACAAACACACGCATGCACACACACATACACACATATACACACATACACATATATACATGCACACAAACATACACACACATGCACACACATACACAGGCATATTAATACACACACATACACATGCACATACATACATATGCACACACACACACACACACACACACACACACACGAGGAGGCAATTACTTTGTTCAATTAAAAAGCTATTTTTCCCGTGACGTTAACTGAACATTTTTCTTTTCATACATAGTTTCTAGTCTTGAGATTTCCTTGCTAAACATAATCCCTTATTGTTGTGAAATCAACCTTCCTCAAGTTCTTAGTTCAAGAGCAATATGTGGCCAGACTCTTCACCAAAATATAATATAATAACCTCCAGCCCATCTCTCCATAGAGCAGTTCTGCAACCTCATGAGTGGGCCTCCATTCTCTACTCTTTTGGCACTGCGCTCTTCCAAATTTTCCCCAGAATTGTCTGTGAAGCTTTGCTTACAGCATTTTAGGGCTTTTAAGCTTGATGTTCAAATTTCAGGACACATTATGAATCTGTCATGAAGCTCATCACAATTAGTCTATAGTTAGAAGCAGAGACAGATGCTAATGTGTTGCTCACCTTTTTTCTATTTAGTTTAATTTCCCATTGGGCTGCCAATCTGTGGGTGAACCTTTCTGGAAACCGCATTATGGATATACACACCCAGAGATACAGTTCATAGTCCAGTCAAGTTGACAATGGAAAGTAAGCATTATACCTTGTTACCTTCCAGACCTCATATCATAGAAGTAAGGTGGAACGTAAGTTTACACCATGCCCTCCCGCTGTATGTTTATAGTTAAATGCCACTTATTATCAGTCACAATTCTAGTTTTTTAAAAGTATCTCTGTTCCTTGTTTGACAGGTTTCCCGATTATTCATATAAGAGAATCTTTACCATTTTCTGGGGAATCACAGTCCAGATTCAAATGTGCCGCCTAACAGAATGATTTCATGCAATCTTTGAAGCAATGCAGGACTAATCCTCTAACCTCTCCACTGCCATTATTTGAAGAGCCTGATTGCTAGATTAAAGGAAAGACCTTAGGGACAGTCTGCAATATCTTTATTTCATCTTACTCCAGTTTATCTCAAAGATTCACAGAGAAAGTCCCTACAAGAGTTGTAAATAGAAGTGCAAACATCACAAACCATGTATCAGAAAGGATGTAATAGAAGAAACATCACTGCACAGAACCAGAGAGATGTTTTTGATATGACAGGAAGGGAGGTGAAAAGAGTCTGCTCACTGTTTCTGATCAGCTCTGGCTCAAAAGGACAAATTTGGTTATTCTTGGCTTCCAGGTCATTATCCTCAAAATGATAGAGTGAATTCCTTGAGGTTCCAATAAGAGACTTCAGGTTTGGGTGCTGAGAGGGACACTAAGAGGAGTTTCCTTAGAGATGTAAGTCTTGTTAGGAGAATTGTTAACCCCATGGTCATACAGATAGACAGCAGCATGAAAGGGCACTGATGAGAATCCAAGCAACATGGTAAAATGTGGGAAGTCCATTCTTATAGGTCTCAGAGAAATTGGGGGGTTTCATGAACTCAGGCTGACTAATTCCTATACAGAAGCAAAAGGAGGAGGAGGAGGAGGAGAAGAAGGAGGAGGAGGAGGAGGAGGAGGAGGAGGAGGAGGAGGAGGAGGAGGAGGAGGAGGAGGAATAATCCCAGGGTAGGAATGTAGAACTCCAGTGATGTGTGTGGGACACATCTATTGAAGTTGAACATGCTACACAGGTGTGGGATGTGTTGTCATTAGTGGCTTTCTGTTCTCCTTGGGTCTGGTAGTTTGGGCATCTAAATTTTCTTTTTTTTTTTTTTCTGGCTGTGTCTCTCAGGAGCGATCTACATCCGGCTCCTGTCAGCCTGCACTTCTGTGCTTCATCCATCTTGTCTAATTGGGTGGCTCTATATGTATGGGCCACATGTGGGGCAGGCTCTGAATGGGTGTTCCTTCAGTCTCTGTTTTAATCTTTGCCTCTCTCTTCCCTGCCAAGGGTATTCTTGTTCCCCTTTTAAAGAAGGAGTGAAGCATTCACATTTTGATCATCCGTCTTGAGTTTCATTTGTTCTAGGCATCTAGGGTAATTCAAGCATTTGGGCTAATAGCCACTTATCAATGAGTGCATACCATGTATGTCTTTCTGTGATTGGGTTAGCTCACTCAGGATATTTTCCAGTTCCAACCATTTGCCTACGAATTTCATAAACTCATTGTTTTTGATAGCTGAGTAATATTCCATTGTGTAGATGTACCACATTTTCTGTATCCATTCCTCTGTTGAAGGGCATCTGGGTTCTTTCCAGCTTCTGACTATTATAAATAAGGCTGCAATGAACATAGTGGAGCACGTGTCTGTTTTATATGTTGGGGCGGCATCTTTTGGGTATATGCCCAAGAGAGGTATAGCTGGATCCTCAGGCAGTTCA